>NW_012028382.1:1875391-1986792 GCF_000956235.1 Wasmannia auropunctata | reverse complement strand
GGGGGGGGGGGGGTTATACGGAGAGGAACGAAGAAGGAATCGAATTTCCATAGAAAAGATTCGCATTTACGACACCGCGTCACTTCGGCCTACATATAGCGATTTTTCATATATTTTACTATATTACGTACTTCGTCAGGGCTGAGAGAGAGAACACAGTTAACTAAAGAACACAGACACACACACACACACACACACACACGTACACAAAAGAGGAAAAATGAAAAAAAGAAGTATGTATATCTTATACATATACACATATATACATGAATAGCGTATAAGCGTAATACTTTATGTTACATGTATACAACCGTGTTGACGGAGTATAGTGATTCTTAAATAAGAGCCCGGGTGGGAACCCCGGGATCCCCGTCGAGCGTCGTGTCCTCCTTCGATTTCGAGTTCGATGGCGGTCCCGACACCGCGCTCGCCACGAAAAGTGTTTTGTAATTGTGACGGGGTGGACGGATTCTTTAAAAAACAAAAGCAAATAAAAGATTTTTAATGACTGCAACGAAGATAATCGCGACGGTTCTTTTTGCCTTCTTTCCCGTAATTATCGCGATACCCAGCGAACAGATATAACTACCTGCATATAACATCTCTAATAGCATTTTCTGCAGAATAATTAATTGCAACGGATTTCAGCAGTCTGCTGCAAGATTCATGAACAGCACATGCAAATTATACTATTTGCAGATATTTGCTGCAAAAAAATCGTGCTAGCTAGCAGATTTTTAATACCGTAATTGCAATCTGTAAACATCACTCTGTCAGCAGACTGACATAAGATTCATTCAGCAGAAGTGTGGTGATTCACTAGATTCTGATGAAAGAATATGCTATATTGAATTCGAAATCAAAATACATTTTTTATACGTGCTTATACGCACTTTTAGGGATATACGTGAAGATCCTTGAGTTCCACCATGTTGAGTGTGAGAATTATTTTCTAACACTCCCACCGTTCGCGTACTTGACTTGATATTATACTTAATTTATTTCGCAAACGTATAAATTAATCTTTTGAAAAAATTGTAGCAAACGTGTAAAACACTCTTTTGAAAAAAAAAAATTATTTTCTTTCGAAGCGAATCGTCTAAACTATAAGAGATGGAAAAAAATGTTTAAATAAAAATCGTCAAGAAATCGTTTCATTATATATTATGTCAAGTCTAGATACGGCAGATATGAACCTAATGTTTCACGAGGCAGGATACACTTTTGTTCAAATTATTTTTTTCACGCACGCACGTAGACAGACACACTGTGTATATATGCGGACATATTTGACGCGAAATACTATCTACTATGGCCCATATTCTGATATGCACTATCAGCATTGAAAATCTATATACATAATGCGAATTATAGATTTTCAGTACTGGCAGTGTATCGAAACGGTCTACGTCTCTTAAAATGTATTTTAAAAACGGGAGATATATGGATGCAACTAGTATTGGCAATCAGAAGGAAAGATTTATTTGCTAATCATTTGTATTTCACAGTATCATGAATAAGAAGAAGTTACAAGAGGTGTCAAGAAGCCCAAAAGAGTTACAGTTACAAATAATTATGGTATCGGTCGATATTGTGTGAATCATTGAGAAATTACTTACATAAATACTGCAATACTGAAACACAAATGCTTCCTTGTGTCGATCTTTTATCAGTCTTTAAAAAAAAATTCCATAATTAAAAATGCCGAAACGAAACGCAGCTTCTACTCTCGCGCTTGTACTTATACGTATCTTCCTTTCTCTACTTGAATTATAGACAATTCATAATTAAAATATCACAATTTCACTTCCGTTTACTTGTCTAACGTGAACACTTTGGCACTTCCGTTCTTTATTACTTTCCGACTTGAATACAACCTTACAGGTGCAGCCGAATTTTATCTTTTTTTTTTTACATACATATGTATATCTACATGATGTAATAAAGTATAAGTTGGCATAAGTTCTTCTTTGATTTCTATTCACATTCTGATAAATGCGAAGAAAATTTTTTCCTTCCCCGAACATTTGATAAAAAGCCAATTGCTTGTCCATCAGTCTTTCCAATTTTAAAATCGATCCTTTTAATCAGTTTCAATAAAATTTTACACAAAATCGAATGTGAAAAAACAATTCTTTTGTTATCTTTGCACTTGTATTACCAAAAAATGTTATGGCAAATGTAAATAAGAAAAACGATTTGACAGAGTGAGAGTCACGTAATATCGCTGCGTTGCATAAATGCATACATATACGTATCTACAAATCTCGAAATTAAAATTATAAATTATATAAAATTGTAATGGAATAAACTTTTGGATATTTATATCGCGCAATCATGTAGTCGTCGATAATGGTAACGTTCTCCAATTATCCCCGGGAGTGTCGGGTCAACTCGCACTCATAAAAATTCACCCACGGCTGCAGCGGGTCCTTAATACCGGTGCCATAGGCAACTTATATATATCAACAATTATATTACTATAATTTATTATACAATTCCTGACCGTATTATTAGATGTACATCATATTTTTTACAATTTATTAACTTTTAAGAATCAAATTTATTATATTATGATCCAATTATTATTATTACTGTAATTGATTGAAACAAAATCATTGTCTAAAATGAATACATTTGTTTTAATTCACTTTTTATAATGTCTATGAAAAATTATGATTGCACAGGCTCTCTACAACAAAAAGCAAAGTGCACATATTTTCTGTCCCTATTATAGAAATTTGTTTTTTTGTCATAAAGTGAATTTTAATTTAAACATTACTTAATATTATTCAAATAAAATTAATAGCCAGCAGTAATGGCTTGACAAAATATTAAAAAACATATTTTATTTTATAAATATTAGATGAATATTAAGAAAACTGTATTTTTATTAACTAAGAATGTCCAAATCAAAAGGAAAAGTCAATTATTTTCATTTTTATATACTTTAGATATGTAGAAATAAGTCATTTTCGGCTCAAGAGGAATCTATCAAAAGATCCGTGCGTCTAATTCGGTCAGGGACTGTATACTATATAACAAAAACTTCAAAAACACATTTTCTTTTTAGAGATTTTATGAAAGAAAGAGTTTTATGTCTTGTTTTTTTATAACTATCCTAATATCATATACATATACAGATATGAGATTATTCTACTTTTTACAATAAAGATCTATCATTAAGATCTGTATAACCCTTTGCGTGAAACATAATAATATTTCTTGTTTGGCAGGTAAAATGAGTTCAGAAAGATACTTGTCATGGTAACATAGCGCAACAACGATGATTATGATGGTAACGATGATGATGACGATAACGGTTGACCATACCTGATGCAAAGACTCGCGATGTTTCATTACGAATTTTCCCACTGTTTTCCGTTTCTTGATGCGTTTCAGGCTACGAGAATTCGCTCACAGTTAAAATCTCATGTTATCCCCTCCGTTATCTAACGTTGTGATAATGACAACGACAATGATGACGATTATGATGATAATTACGATGAACGCTATAGAGAATGTCCCAAAAACTGGCAGTTTCTCTCAGATGTTGTAAAGAGTAGAGAAGCTGAGAACTTTGGAAGACTTAAGCTGCTACCGTGCCAAAGAATGAAAAGATTTGCATAACTCTCAGAGCCGTTCTTACATCGTGTTGAATATTTACGTAACAAGCCTGATTATTTTCACCTTGAATGCCTTGAATCATGACATGGCGCAAAAATGACACTAATTTACAAATGCTTTTTTTTCTCTTTATTACTTTGAACGGAATTATGTGTTTCTCATCAGATTTTTGGATGCTAAAAACAATGCCGCAAACCAAATTTCTCCAGCAGGTTTCTAAGATAATTGAGATTTAAAGCTATGTATTCATGGTATCTAAAAAAAATGTCTAAAAAATGGCTTTTTCAGCGATATTTGACATTTTTTTTGTAAAGAAGGTTAACACTTTCTTGAAATTTCGCATTTTTTCGCATTTGCAAAAAAATGCATTTTATAGGAGATGAACAATTTATGACTTTTGATCAGAATTTTAAGATAACGTTAACCTTCTTTACAAAAAAAGTTAAATATCGTGAAAAAAAGCTATTTTTTTTATTAAACATTAAATCTCAATTATCTTAGAAACTTGAGGTATTGAAATTTTTTTACTTGCGGCATCGTTTTCAGTATTCAAAAATTTTCGAGAAACACCTAGTCCGATTCAAAATACTTTTTTGCTGTAAACTAGTGTTATCAATACGCTGACATTTAACCAACGGTCTTATCCGAAAGGAGAAGCGCGATAACTCTGGGACACTCTGTATAGGTAAAATTCTTTTTTTATAGTTATATAACATATACGTACTATACGTGTTTTGTGTGTGTATTTTGTGTGTGCGTGTATAATTTTATTTGCGCACTTGAACATTTTCCTTTATTTTTTTTTCTTTTTTTCGTAATACTTAATTTTCGTCCGAAGATCCGCTAGAACTTTCTGGCATAGTGTTGAACCAATTTTCACGAGCCCCGGTAATCCTGGACATAAAGACACTTTAAAGATTCATTTAGCGAAATTTCTCATGTAATAAATTATCAGAATAAATCAGTTGACAGAAAAATAAATATACAAGCAAATAAAAATATTAAATATAAGAAATATAAATATAAATAAAAAGTTTTTCGTAGCTCTTAACTCTTCTTAAAGATATCAGATATGTCTAACCTTGTACGTTGGCGTGTACTTGTCGGCAGTGTAAGTGAAGTTCTATAATACTGTGGTGTGGCACTTGAAGCTGCTTCGTCCGGCCTTCTGTGCAACGTCATGGTTTCGTGAAGAGATGTAACGAGCTCGTCCTCGTTGTCCAAGTAGTAACGGGAACCGGTCGCGCTCTTACAGTTCTCGCATTCGCTCCGATAATCGTCCGTGTCGTCGTGCAAAGTGGGTAACGCTTGCATGCTGCAGGTACACGTCACCGACTCGAAACTGCCACTCGCATTGATCTCGTTCGCTACGCTTAGCGAAGGCTGCAGCAAAGAACAAAAAACGATCTCGTGATTAGTCATGTAAATGTCTTCATGTAAAAACGATTTATTTGTCATGATGAATTATATATTTCTATACCGTGTACTCGCGAGTCCGCTCGGATACATTAGCCGTATCCGCGGTGTACGTGTCCAACTGCCCTAGCCCGGACGCCGACGCCACCGGAGCTGTCGACGAACCCGTGTAAAACGCGTCCGAGTCTTTGGTGCTTTTGTAAGTATCCGAGGTCGTGACCGCGGCTGCGGATAACTGCATGGGACGCGAGAGGCTCTGAGACGCCGCGATGCTGCTCGGTGACAAGCGGAGATAGTCTCTCGCCGAGCAATCGGTCAGGACGTCCTTAGCTCTGCCGGTGACGCAAGTCAACGTTCGCGGGATCGTGCGATGGGAGGACACGTCCGAATTCGACAGAGTCGCCGATATCGTGAACGCGCCACTGCCGCTGCCGCTGCCGCCACCGCCGCCGCCGCCGCCGCCGCTCTGACGCGGGAACATCGTCGTGTGCTGACGATAGCTCTTAGGTATGGTAGAATGCGATATCGGTAGTAGCGGCTGCGTACTGGTGCTGGTCATCGCGGAGTGCTGGCTGTCGTGGTTGAAACTCGTCATAGCGACCGACGCGACCGGTAGATTCTCGTACGTATTCGTCTCCATTGTGAAACTCGTGGTGGAAGTGCTCGTGTTCAGACCGACGGTGGACGACGCGCTGCTCTGGCTTATTGGCCGATAACCGCCAGCGTACGTACTGGGACTGGACAGCGGTCTGCTGGACGACGACATCAAGGGTGTATGTATGTTGCTGTCATTGATGGTTGACGCTTGCGTGTTCGCGGTCAAGTCGTTTTGCGTGTCCGCGACAACCGCGACGCTTGCGTGATTGTTGCCGTTCGGCATGTAGTTGTCCGAGAAGTTCATCGACAGCAACGTGTGCGGGTTCATCGATAGCAACGCCTGTTCCGCCCTCGCAGCCGCGATAGCCTCCTCATAGGGCGGCGGTGCCTCGCCACGCGGGAAGTAATTGCTGCCAGGTGGTTTCCATAATGAGTAACCTGTCCCGCAAGGTATGTCGTCCATGGGGACCCCGTGAGGTAATCCGCCTCTCTCCAAGTATCCCATATTACCTAAGCTTCTTTGGTCCTCTCCAAGTTGTCTATTTTCTCGACCTGCCACACAAACTAGTGCACAACATATATACATTTTTATATTGCCATTTATTTGTAAAGAGAGCGCGTGCCTAGCTACAGAGTGCGGTCCATTTATTTTTGAGACAAAAATCACGCAAGATAAAGAACATGCCGAGAAAATATTTTGAATATTTTTTTATTTAAAATAGGAGCCTTTTTACAATCAATACATTGTTCTAATTTTTGTTTTCACTCTTTATCGTTAAATATTCTTCTTGTGATCGTCTATAATCTTTTGGACAGTAACTGGAACCTAATCTTTGACTTTTTAACTAGTTTAACAGTTTTGGAAATGAGAAATAGTTAAAAGAAGATGATGAAATCGTGAGTTGATTAAATGAGATAAGATTACAATATCTTTTTTTGAGCCATTCCGATGATATTCCAGAAATTCAGGTCGCTGTGACCGATCAGGAATCAAAGACAATTAAATAGAGGAGTGTTTAACAGCAATGCAAAAATCGAAAATAAGAGCAGCGATATATTGATTGTAGAGAATTTTATTTTAAATAAAGAAAATGTTTAAAGTATTTTCCTTACGTGTTCTTTATTTTATTTTTCTCTCAAAATTCATGGATCGCACGATATTTGTATGTAGAATTATATAACGATACATGCATCATTATTTCTCACGGAGAAATTGTTAAAAATCTTTTATTGTTAATCTCTCTTCACAGATTCAAAACAGTCCCGTGTGACGGAAGCGTCACATTTACCTTGTATCTTACGCTGGCGTAGACGGTGTATCAGAAAGAATAACAGACTCAGTGAAAATATTGCTGTCACGAAACTGGCGACCGATCGCAGCCCAATATCGTAATTCGCGTTTCCGTCTATCGCGTTAGTTCCCGCTTCGTCGGCCTTGTCGTTAGACATCGGTGACAGAGTGTCGTCCAGGCAAATGAACTCGCAGCAGGTATTACCTCGCCGGAAAGACTTGCAATTCTCCTATTGTGCAAAAAGTAAACTTGTCATATAAATCTTCAACTGCCATTTCTTCACGTTGTCGAGCAATTCCCATTTGGCTATTCAATTGCAAATCTAAATGCTGATCACACGGTATTTAAAACGCAATGAGATCTACTCGATTATCAGACTGTGGACTGTTACGTACCTCGAGAAATTTGCAAATGAATGCTTTACACCACTTTGGATTGCCATTATCACAAACGCAGAAGGTACACGGTTCGGGTCCCGGGATATAATGATAGCCGCTTTCGTAAGAGTGCCCATGCTGGTCTTTGCAAGCAACTCCACCTTCTGCATGTACTATAAATATTAATGCACACTTATTACCGAGAAAAAGAAAAAAAGAGAAGTGAAATGTAAAAAAAAGTACAAAAATAAGTTCTTTTTTTTAACAGAACAATCGTTTTATTAATGACTTTATACGCATTTCTTTTATCTACGGCATCTACGCTATTAAGACTCTACTTTTTTTCTATTTTGCTAATTATACAAATCAAATTGTAATTCAATTGCCAATTCAGCTCCGTTTTGCGCGGCATGAAGCTCGATCATTTCGCCTCGTGTCAACGTTCAAACTCAATTAGAGTCCCCGTACGCGACACAATTTAGATTCAGTTCCGACTTAATTTGCGGAGTTTAAATGCAGCCCCCGGTATCTGAGAATACATATACCGTATGTATATGCAGCGGGGACGCACACACGCACTTAACGAGTTTCACACGCGCAGCTTGTGCGCGCGCGGACGCGCGTGTGCACTTTTATGCACAACGGCGTTCTATATAGAACCTGCCCCATTTCTTTTCCCCCTGACAGCTCTCGAGCGTTCGACTTTCAACAAGCGCGAGGCGCGACACACGCGCGGGGGGAGGAGGGAGGAGCAAGGGGGGAGAGCACAATACATGCGGCACTCGCGGTAGCGGGCGCGATGACGGCGGTTTCCTCTTGCGCGGTAATCGATGGCGCTACAAAAATAAAAAAATAAAAAAAAAAGACGCGACGAGGGAGAACCGCGGGCGGGAGTCGCGGGGACTCGCCTCCCTCGCGCGCGTGTCGTGTCATGCGTGGCAAATGAACTCACCCTTGAGGCGAGTGAGGGTGAAGGTGAGGACCGCGTAACCGAATAGGTTACCGCTGCTGCTGCGTCTCATTCTGCATCTGTTATCTCGTCATAGCTCCGGCGTGTCGTCTCCGGGGACGTCGTCCGCCCGCGAGATCTGTTTCCTCCCTGACCACCACCTCCTCGTCGGCGGTGGGGCGATCCTCTCTCGGTCGCGGGACGTCGCACAGCGGGACTGTCGTGTCGTCGCGTGTCGACGATCACCGTCGCATCTCGACAATCCGCGAGGAGATGCTCAGTACTGAGCCAGTGGCAGCGAGCCTGGCTGGGAAACGAGACACGGGTTCACGGCGCGGCGGGGAGATTCGCGCGCGCACTCGCCTCGCCGCCTGGCAACTAACATAACTCCTCGCGGTCGCGCACCGTTTGACGTTTAATCGTATTGCGTGCGGGAGTTAACGTGCGTGCGATAACACGCGCCGCGCGCCGATCCCGCTCGCTGACTCGCGGTCCGCGTTCCTCCCGCGATTGACTCCCCGTTCGAGGTCGTCCCCCCAACGAGCGATCGTGCACGTACGATCCTGAATCCGCGGTTCCACGGCACCGACTCCCCCCGGAATGATCGATTAACAAACGGACGGACCGCCGTCGCCGCCGCCGCCGCGAGGCCCGCGAGCGAAATGTCACGGCGACTGTCGCACCATCTTCAGGTATGTCGAAACATCTGCAGTCGATGAAACGATCGGTCTCAATGAAATCCACTTTACCTACGCGGATACATGAAATTGAGCAGAGACTGTGTTTTATCGACCTCGTACAAATTCATGGCCGCGACCTTTTAAATTCAATCATCGATGTCAGGATTGTGCATGTACGCGTAAAATATAATACTTACTCTACGTTTACGTGTAAACAACGTAAACTATTGTATTAAGTGTCATCCATGTGAACAGTCAATAGACTATATTTATTCACTGAATAAATATACGTATATAATTTAACGTTTGTGTAAAAAATAACTACCATTTGAGTGAGAAAAATTCTCTGGTTACATTCTTAATCTTAATCTCGTAGTTAAATTAATGTTCAAAATACATCAAGGATATCCTAAAGA
Organism: Wasmannia auropunctata; assembly: GCF_000956235.1. Taxonomy (NCBI): domain Eukaryota; kingdom Metazoa; phylum Arthropoda; class Insecta; order Hymenoptera; family Formicidae; genus Wasmannia; species Wasmannia auropunctata. The sequence goes on along the minus strand of NW_012028382.1, from coordinate 1,977,438 downwards.
TGTGATATATTTAGCCTGTTCCTAGACATACATTTTGTACATTTCCTTACTGTACTGAGTACAGAGACTGCTTTATAATTTAATTTTATATTGTATATATTACTGATACAATTTACAATAGTCTACATAGTTTACAAGTCTACAAATTGTCTAAATAGCAAAAAAAAAACCATGTAAAAACATCATGTATAGATTTCACGTAAATAATCCGTGTAGACGTAATCTTGAAATCTACGGCACAATCCCCTGATCGATATATCGTTTGACCGTTTTTTTCTTTTGTCGAAGCATGTGTAGAAATTTAAGTCTTTTATTTAGACGTCATGGAACCAACCATTAAAGGAACGTTTCATTCCTGCTGATAAATTATCAAGTAGAGTATTTTCAAATTATTTACCAATTATACAAGATGCAGAATACCGAACGTGCAGTTCTTTAGCAATCTCGAATAAACCTTCAAACGGAATAACCAAGTATATAATGTCGTCGTTCGATAGAGGATCAAAAACTACTGAAAAAAAATTTTTTGAATCTATCTAGAGTTTGCGCGTGAACGTATAAACCATGGCCGCAAACGATAACGAGACTGCAGCTATCGTAAAAACGAAAATCATCAAGAGCGAACAGGACGAGGAATTCGAAGAGTATCCGTGTTCAAAAAAGAAGTCACGCTCGAAGATGTTAACTACGAAAGTAAATGAAATATGTATACATTTCGAAATAATGAAATGTTCTGTTCGGTTTTTAATTTTGGAGTTAAATAATTAAAAACAGTTTAAATTTAACTTAAATTTGGGTTAAATTCCATTATTTTATTGAAAAATAAGTATTTATTAGGTAGGAGCAGTAGCGACTTAAATAAAGTTCAGTTTGACACTATATAAATTTAACAGAGTGTATTAGTAGATGACTAAATAATGGCAAGTATCTAAACCGTTATCATTGCAGTTGATAACGGCCGTTAATTCAAATATAACAATTTTGGTTTCCTCACTTTGCAAAATCTGTATTTGACTATACTCAATTGGGGGACTTAATTCTAGCTACTACTAATTACTTTACACAGCGTGATAAACCGCAAATTTTTGTGGAAACCGCATCGCCCCGGATCGCGGAGTTAGCACGGCCAACGAAACAGCATGTCCTGAACACACTGTACGAAAAGGCAACGGCGTTGCCGCCGGCGTTCGTGGATAATCTCGTCAAAATCATCGAAGCCGAGTCCTGCTTAACTCCGGAGTAACGTATCGTACCCTCAAATCGATGTTTCACGCGCGACGATATGCATTGGACGCGGTCTTCTCTCCGCGCGACGTTCAACTCGCTGCAGAGATTTAATTAATTTTGATCCAAACAAAAATTCCATTTGATCCCCCGTAGGAAAGCCACGTGGATTCGTCGTCAAAGGGAACGTAGAATAAAGAAGGCGGCACGACTTCCGCTCGTGGAAAAGCGGACTGCTGCAGAAAAGATCACGGACGATGTCGCGCGCGCAACGACGCTGGATCGCGACGCGACGATGTACCAGTATCTGTTGGCGGAACGTTTCGTCAAGAGTATTTTGGAATATCGGCGCGAGATGCGGGAGAACATCCGTACTGATATCGCGGACGTGATAATGAAGCGTTTAATGTCCCTCAACGGATACGCAAACGTCAAAAACGGCGACCGTGCGACGCAACAATTGCGACTTTTAGCGGACGTGATAACGTGTTGGTTCGTTGATATAAGTGACGAAGTCGAGAAGACCAAAACAAAAATTTTTAAGAAGCATGATGAGAAAAGATTGATGAGAACGTTGGAGGTGAACAAGGTTACCGAAGAAGTAACGTTGGAGGTGAACAAGGTTACTGAAGAAGTAGCAAAAAGTTCGGAAGAAAATAGAATAGAAGAACCGCCTACATGACACGTCGGTAATTAACGCGATAATTAAGTCAATTTAGAGAAAGAAAATAAACAGGAGAGGAAAACTAAGGCAATCAAATAAAGAAAGAGAAAAATAATCCGAAAAAGAAAAAAAAGAGCAAAAGAGAGAATAAAGTAGACGAAGCGAAAAAGCTACGAGAAAAGAGAGAATTTAGATGACGAAAAAACGAAAAGTGAGAAATAAAATGGTCGAAAAAAAGAAAAAGAAGAACGAGAACTTAATTCTCGGAATTTCAGCTCAATTAATTTTTTTTACGGATTTCTCTTGATAATAAACTTCAATGACCCAACGGAAACAAATTTCGAAAAATTCATATTCCAATTCTCGTCTATTCGGATATATTTCGATAACTTCAACTTCCAGCTCTAGATAATTTTCGTTAATTTTCGTGCATTCGATACAAAAGTAAAATTATCTTAAAGAGTAGAATTAATTAAGCATCTCATCCAGTTACAATAGATGAAATCTCCGTCTGTAATCTCGATAAGAAATAAATTGTATGCGAAAATTGTATTACGACGAAGTCATCGTGACATGATCAATTCGTCTGGGATAGATAAATTAATCCGTTATCTGATACTCGAGCCATTAATTGTCACGCTGCAAATTAAATGATATTATTCAATTCAACGTAAAATCATCTTCGATCGAACGTTTGCAATCGTTGCAATGACGTCAGTGTTTAAATTTATTTGCGGAATTTCCAGATACGCGGCAGCTTGCTGTAAAATTGATAACGATTCAGACAGACTCGATTGTGCCAATACATATATATTACATTTATACGTGTAATTTTATATAATTATTTATAAATATATGAAAACAATAATAATACATGTAATCTATATTTTGTTGTAATGTTATATGTGTATTATATATAATGTTAAATTAGTATAGATTATTTATATAAATCTAAATATTTTGCTTGGTTTTTAATATAAACATTTGTGTGAATAATCGTCTTCCCTCAGTGCGATCGCACGATGTTAGATTATCGCTCACAAATTCTTGAGATAAAATATCAACGGTCCGATCATGTTAGTAATCCCCCCCTGCAAACAGCTACCAAAAAGCCCTGAATTATAAAAGCTTGTACTCTCTCTTCTCTCTACACGTGTCCTCCTTGGATCTGGGCAATATCTTATCGGAACTCACCGGTTTAAAGACCTCGTTAAATTGCCACTCGAGTTTCTGCGTCGCGCGATTAAGGCAATCAGTAACGTGTCGTTTTTTTCTATTGCAACAATAAAAAGCTACAACTATATATTATATTGACGATTGTTCGGAGTGAATGGTTTTCCGCGTAAAATATTATACGTACATTCCTCGCATTTCCTCTTCGGTCGACGTGGCTCAATGTGATGACACCGTGTCAAAAATCACGTTTTGCATACGCGGCATGGCGCGAGAGACTTCAGTGAAATTATCGAGAGAAGAATAACCGAAAGAATTATCGAGAGGTCACGTACTCATGCATACACGTACATATGCTCGCGTTGATACTCTCATTAAAAATTTCCGCGATCTTTTCGTTCGCTGAGCCAGCAAATCCAATCAGTTTACAGAGTCTCTCTTCTGTAACGTAGCAAAAAAATGATGTGCACGAGATAAGCATATGTCTATCTACAGGAAAGAAGAGAAAGTGGGAGGAAAACTCGTTCCCCCCTCCCCCCCTCTCGAGAGAAGTTTGGCAGGGACCATTCGTTAAATCTTTCTTACGATCGAATAAAAAATACCAAATGTTTTATGTCGATTCCATATTAGATGCAATATTTCCGAATATTTAATTCAATATTGTTAAAAATGGAAGAATTGCTCTACATTCCTCACATACGTTTGCTATACTTAATTTATACGCACAGAATTTGCAAAAGTACTGACGATTAACGGGACAATAAATATAGTACACCTGTGGAACTGTACATATTAAGCTTATATTTTATTACGTTTATTATTTGTTTGATCATGATTCAATTGACAATAATAATAATAATTACAATATTAATATAATGATAAGAGTAATAATAAAAAATTAATTTTCTTCGGTTCTTATGACAGCTGCCTCAATGCCGCAAAGTTCCTAGCAATTCTACAGAGTTATGTTTCAGTGCGGATATTTCAAAGGTTGCATTTGTGTGCCTCGTATGTGTTTGCACACATGTCAATTCTTTACACGTTAATTCTCTATAATTCTTTTTCTTTAATAGCACTTCAAAATATTCAAGAAAAAAAAGAGAAATTAAAAAATACGTTGCCCCAAATAATATCCCCAAAACCTTTTAAGAGATGATTCACCTATCTCGAATATTCCAAACTAAATCGTAGAACATTTATCGCTCTCTACGTATGGCCATCTCATTCGTTTAACATATACAGAAAAGCGTGACAAATCTTTCTATTGTCAAATCACGTTTTCTCCATTTCTGTGTATAATCCATGTCGGAACAAATTATAGCTTCGTCCTATGTTAAATGCATATGATTTATATAATGCATATTGAAAAAGTGCAGAAGAATAATGAGCAAGACGATTTTTATGAGCAGCTTTTTTCTGAAATATCGACTTTTGTAGTTGGAAGTATTATGTGGAAGCTATAACACGCTCCATCACACGGATGACATACATGGAGATACGTATGCCACGTAAATATCTACTATATCTTCATGCATTATGCGCGGTAGAAGTACCTGACATTCACGAATATTAATCTTCAATAGTAATGTCAGAAGAGCCACTTTTAGCATTATACTTAGTTCATAGTTCTTAATTATTAAAATAAATGTATTTTTTAAATAAAAGCAAAGAAATTATTTCAAAGCACTGTCTGAGAGGAAAAAATAGACTGTACGTCAAACTATCTTAAAATCAATACATATCTAGATACATTTCTGTCTGAAATTGTATTATGTAAAATTTAAAATTTTTAAAAGAAAAATTATATGTAATTATTAAAAATAATGTTGCACGTTTGCTATTTTTTCATTAAAAAGAAATAAAATTGTTTTACCACAACAATTGAATGCGCAACAATTGTTTTTTTTTTCTTTTGAAATGCGTATTTCCGAACCATTTGTGAAAGTAATCAGGTCAATTTAGTGGCGTCTCGACATACTCGAAGATAAAATGTGACGGAGCATTAGGAGTGTCCGTTAATATTTCAGGCGGTGCTAACTCTATTGGATGAGCGTCCCTCCACGGATCGATATCGTTACCTCCAATATCTAGTCCCAGTCGCAAACTAGCTGGTGTATTATCAATAACAAAGTGATCTTCAGTCAAAGGCAGAGCATCCTTCAGTAAAAGCCTGTAAGGAATCAATGTAAAATATCAATGTAAAATTATTTCATTCTTTATTAAAAAGCAAAGAATATATTCATCAACGGAGAGTATTCATAATTCGATTTTCTTACCAAATGTCCTCGTCGGCGACAATGTGGACCTTAGGAATGGGAAAACCGTTGAATGGAGACGCAACGGGCAGGGTGTAGGCTCCCATATTTTCGAAAATCATCCATTCCCCAAGTTCCATGTCGTGCAGCATGATATTCTCAACGATTTTGTCCAGCCCGTCACACGTCGGGCCCCATACGCTCGAGGCAATCAGCTTTCCACAACCGTTTTTCAGAGGTACGGGAGTCACGTGCTGGTGATCGTACAGCAGACAATTGAATGACCCGTAAACGCCATCGTTGATATAATACATATTGTGCGTAACAGCGTTGGAATTTTCATCTCCGCGTATAGAACGTTTACTGTGAATGCCCGTTGCCAATGTGAAAGCAGATGCAACATAAAAGCGGCCCGGTTCAGCGATCACGTGGACAGCATCGGCTGGAAAAAAAAATTTCTCTCATAAAATACGGTCTAAAACAAAGTGTGCGTGCATATAACTAACGAGAAGAATGGCAACTTACTGTTGAAGAATTCATCGAGAGCTTTGTTGATGACCTCGGCGATTTTGTCGATGCTCGTGCCCTTGTTGCCCGGATAACCGCCACCAAGGTCCAAGAGGTACGGCTTAAAACCAAGATCGGTAGCCAGATCGAACAGTATCTTGCAATGGTGAATAGCGCGATGAAACACCGGTGGGTCTTGACATCCGGAACCAACGTGAAAACTGAAGCCCGTCACGTTGAGGCCCAAGTTGTACGCGAGGCGCAGGAGATTGGGAGCCTCGTGTATCGGATCACAGCCGAATTTCATGCCGAGCGGGCACTGGGACATTTCCGCGTCGCAACGAATTCGCAAAACAATTTTGGCCGTTGGAAAGAGTTTCTTAATTTTGTGCAGCTCGCTTTCGTTGTCTACGGTCATCGTATCCACGCTGACTGCAGCAGCGTGCCGAATGTGCGAAGCTGGCTTGGCCGGATTGGCAAAAATAATTCTCGAAGGGTCTACACCGAGGCTTAACACTTTGTTTATCTCATTCTGCAAAGTAAAAATATTTTTTTTTTCAACAAAATGTTAATGTGCATCTCTCTCTCTCTTTCTTTCTTCACAATAAAAGATACATATATTTAATTATATTTACCTTAGATGCGCAATCAAAATTGATGCCGAGGGCCGCTAATACCTCAATTACAATCAAATTGTCGTTACATTTCACGGCTGGAAACAAAGAACTTCTATGAGCAACTCTACATACGCCATATACGAAATAAATTCCAAATGTTAATGACTCACCGTAATAGGGTTCGACTCGTGGCAATTTTTGTTTCCAGATTTGATGCTTTTGCACAATGTCTCCTATATCCAATACGTAGAAAGCTTCTTCTTGCAAACCGCTCATTGCGATGTTTTTGATAACGGTCATAACGTTGGACTCGTTGTCCAAAACGTGAATACGTTCGTCTAGATTTGTTACCTTCATGTTGAGAGAGTTTGATTGAATTAATTAGTACTCTGTAGATGCTAGGCAGCAAACTGAAAATCAAACAAAAGTGTTATTAGACGATAGGTATAAGCGTAGAAATGTCAATATCAACTCTCTATTCTGCATGTTGCAAACTTTATTATTAATAATTTTAGCGTAAACGAAAAACATACGAGGCAGCTGTCAATGCTAATAGGGTGAGTCGTGAGGAGGCGGATTAAGACAAGATCACTGTGGGGGTGCTAGCAAAGCCACGGGGGCTCTGCATTCAGGGCCAACTTCCAGTTGCCGCAGTTATTCAAGCACCCACGAACAGACTGGTCGACCAGTCTATCGCAGATAGAACCCTGCAAAGAAAAAAAAATTTCCGAATTAGCTAATTATAAGATTTATCGTATGAAAAATATCAATACTATCTCGTTTAATTTGTAAAAAAGGATGTAAGTGTAAATGCGTAAAGAAATTTAAAGCTCCATTAAGAGAAGAAAGAGAAAACAGCTGTTTAAATACATGTTCATAAATTATCATAGGACACGCTAAAATAATTTTATCATATATTGAACAGAACTTTATCTTATCTTTTATCTTAATTTTATCAAAAGTTAATCAAATCCGATATTTTTTGTGTGACGTTAAAACGATATTTGAATCACAGGAAAAAATGTTATTATTACGTTTTTAATTAAATTTGTCCATTCTTCTTTTATATATATGTCTCGATAAATAAATAAATAAATATATATATATATATATATATATATATATATATATACACACATCTATTTCTGTTCTCGCTGCAGTTATATATATTATGTATGTTAACGTGATAATCACATCAGACTTGTGACGAAATATATAATTAAATCCTACCTGAAGCGAAGTAATTCTCGTTTCTTTTATATACACAGCAGAAAAATTAATGATGTCACTGTTGTAGAAGTGGTAACGTCTCTAAGTTTTAGCGACCCTCTATCGCGTCTCATATGTGTACAAAGCAAAAGTAAAATAAAACTATTTCACCGATTATTTGAATAACGCGTTAATATTCACGTTATATATTCATGCGTAAGAAACGTTCAATGAGATCCGAACAGAAAGGAAATCGGAACGATACTGCACTCGAGACTACTATTTGGGCCATTATTTATATGAGGAAGATAAGTAGTATCAGCCCGCCTTTGCGTGGTGTACCAAGTCTACTTATACAAAATTATCTGACAGCCAAGATTGTTCAGGAAACCGAATTAGACTGGAAGGATAATATAAATGTTACTCAAGAGTCAAACTCCATTCGGGGGGTGGGAAATACCGTCACTAATCTACGCAACTTGTGATTGATTGTTGATCCAAAGTGCCATATCAAAGATTGACATATCACATATCAAAGTAATATCCTTAATAGCTAAAAATAACACGAAATTTCTTCAAAAGAAAGTGAATAATATTGTCATTAAATAATACAAGAAAAACTTAAATGATACATTTGATTTCTCAGATAAATATTTTATGACACTACGTGATATAATGTGCAGAAGCGTCTTTTACTGAAAACTTTAATTTGAGTATAAAATACACGATCAAAATAAGTTTTAAATATTAAATTATAAATTTCTCTTTTGAAATATTGTTTTGTGCGATGCTAAAAACTTCCTTTCGTACGTGTGCCCATAAAACAAACAGTAATAACTTAAATTTTTGCTTCCTGATGCAAAAACGAGTAACAATATTCAATTGTGTATGAAAGTCTTTTACAATTGAGATTGACAATTTCTTGTTTCATCAAACAGGCTCACATACAAAGGAGAGTTCTTACATAACATAACAATGGCTTCCGCCGGTTTGAAGAGGAAATACTGGTCTGAGTAAGATAGTGCAAGATATGAGTAAGAAATACGGCTATACTGGCCATTCTGCAGACATTGATGTTAAAACACGTGGTGCGAAACGAGCGAGAGAATTTGAAAAACATCATCGTCTTATCATCGGTTATTAAGATTAAAAGTTTTCACATATACGTTTTAACTTTAATAACGATTAGTTGTCGAAAAAATATACATAAAAATTATATTATAAAATATGAGATAAAATTAATTAAATTGATCTCTTACATCCAAGATTTGCTCTTTATTTTATCGTCGAGCGGAAATGCAAGCATATACCTAAAAAGAGTTAAAAATCTCTAAATTTATATAAATGTATAATAAACTTTTTATTTTTAGTAATTGGAACATTTTGAAATCATTGCAATTTTGAAGTTTATCTAAACTAGAAACATTTGATAGTTTGAAAAACATTGCTTACAAAATTGAAACGTTATATAAATACAATATTCAAGAGTAATTTATAAATTAAAAAAAAATACGTTCTGAGAAATGTAGACGATTACAGGACTGCTTATATTTTCAACAATGCAAAATCCTTCTGAATTTTTTCATGTGCACAGCGATTAAAAAAAAAAATTAAAAAGAAATGTATATCCTTGCAAAAACCAATACTTATCTGATACCATTGACAACAAAATATATTTCTTATACATATAGATTTTATTTTAAAATTTTAATTTAAAATAGACTTTGAATATAATCTTACAATTAGTAAAATAACGACTCCATATTGCCTGCATTGTTAAAGAACGATTTCTTTACGATATAGCTTATCTTTGCACTCTTCTCTTCACCAAATTCAACCATTCGAAGTCAATTAAACGTATCTAAGCTGTTAAGCTGCTAAGTATGATAAGCAGGTCTATTGTGTATCTTGAAATGAGGTAAAAATTACAAGAGCAAATAAATTCCTTAGAACATACATTGTACGTTCTAAAATAAATTCATTCATTTTAGGCTGACTAATAAAATTATAAATTTTTTAGCAAATTTGCTTACTTTTAGAATTTTTATCCCATTTCAAGACACATAATTAATCCCCAGATTAAAAATTATAATTAAATAATCTTAAAGAACATACTGGAAAAAAAAGTAAAATAAAATTTCCATGTGATCCTCGATATTACAAGGAACCTTATTGTCTTATTGCCCCTATTATAAAAGGAAGAAAGTATCAACCGAGTAAATCTTTGTAAGCTTTGACTGATACACCTGTGATATCCATATGTATGTTTTTTCTTGTATTTATCAATATTTTCTTAACCAGAGTTTAATCGATGTATTGTATTTTCGTAAATACTAACACATAAGTATAGATTCTAAACATAAAGCATGTAACAATACTTTAAACAAAACAAATTCTAAGACAATCATTAGTAACCATTCAAATTTTTAGTTTTTCATAAATGTGTAAAGTATACAATACATACTTTATATAATATTTATACACTTCACATCAATATGCTTCAACAGGTAAACCTATACAACATGCGCATACTTTTGAAAACCGGTAATATAAACCAATAAAACGTTATCAAGCGATATAGATAAAAGAACCGAGGGATATTGAACGAGTAATTTTCTTCGTTTCAAAGCGAGACATACATATATTAAAGTGACTCCGAGAATCAGCGGGAGGAGGGCAGGGGGAAGGGGAGTGTCAGTTAACTTTAAAACGTCATTTAATCAGTGAACTTCGAACTGAGGACGAGCTGAGTAAACAGAAACCGACCGATTTCACCAGGGCTCGACCTGCCTATCATTATGCAATTATCGCGGGGGTCCCTTCTCGGATAAGTTGGGAAGCACGCGAAGAAAGCGAAGGCAAAAAAAATCCTCTACATGCGTCATCGTCCGCGAGGGACGATGCAGATTTCCACGTGATCGATGGTCATGTTCTATTCCCTCGTCCTCCTTGCTCCGCACCTCCCCGCCCGGCGGGGTGGTGCGGTGACCGCCGATGGATGGGGTTTCGGCGAGGAGTTCGCGTGTACGAGCGTGTATATATGTATATGTATACCTTATCGGACGATCGCCACCCTGCGGGTCGGCACACGGTTATTGGCGGAATGGTGGAAGTTTTCGGTGACCGGATCGCAAAAATCAGTCAGATCGATCGTCGGGCGTGGATCGGCGAGCCGCCGCCGTAATCCACCGTTGTCGTCGTCGTCGTCGTCGTCGTTGACGTCGTTGACGTCGTTGTCGTCCTCGTAGCCGCTTGCAGCCGCCGCCGCCACCCGGTCGTCGTCGAGATCAAGCGCAAACGATATTCTGTACGGCGTGTTCGATAACGTACATACGTTTCGTTTGCCACGCGAGCGAGGAAACCGTCCTACCCGCCACGTGCGAGCATCGCAACCGTCGGGTCTACCTTGGAAGTCCGGCCGATCGTAGCCGTCGCCCCCCTGCTAACACCCGCGACTCTGTCTCGTGGCAACGAGAAAAAATCTGGATCGGCGACAACCGCACGGAACGAGACCCGTAACCGCCAAGCACGCCACCACTCACCAGCCACCGCAAGACTCAAGAGAGCCGCCCGCGCACTCGGAAAAGGACCAGTATGGATCAGGCGTGTGTTCGCGAATGGAGTGGACAGGGCTCGCGCATGCGCGATCGTCGCGCGGCGCGTCACTCCCGTGGGGAATTCACGACGGAATTCCGACCAATAGCGGACTCCGCCTTCTAGGGGTCTTTCGGGGCCTGTCGGCAGAGAGGATCGGAATCCTAGGGATTTCAGTCGTAGTTCCTACATTCGAGAACGTCTCTCATTCGAGGAATCGAATGAGGAATCGATCTTGCGATTTCGACCAATCGTTTTATTGGCCTCTGAAGCTCTGGGCATACGTCAGTGGTTTGTGCGTGATCGTTTCACATAACCTCAGCATGTACGTGCTGAACAGTAAGTTATTAATAGATAACTGATGTAACAGATTGATCTGTCAGTCGAATCGAAAGATCAGATTGTTATCTACGTTATCTATGGTAGTGCCATGTGCAATCTGGCGACGATCGCTCCCTTCCGAGAATGAAATTTCTCACTGATACACATGTATCGTTTCAGGAAATTTTACGGCTCACGTGCGGCGGACTACAAGTTTACGGGGCTGCACATAGCGGCCGTAAAGCGTTTACCGCGAGACGGTCCCTAATACATGTACTAGGAAAAATATTTAGAAAAAACAGAATTGTTAGAATGAGATTTACACCAACGAAATTAATAAAACTTGCGTTTTATACTTGACATCTCTACTATGCATGCAGCCCTCGTGCAGTCCTCGCTTAAATTCAACATGCTGCACGCCGCAACCGTCACGAAGTCACAATTGACGCGACTCTACTCGACGAAGCGCGGGGGTAGCTCCAAACCGAACCACTATGACACGTTGAGGATCTCGCCGCGCGCCACCCAGAACGAGGTGAAGTCTGCGTACTACAAGTTGACACTCCAGTTTCACCCGGACAAGAACGACAGCGAGTACGCCAAGCAGAAGTTCCAGGACATCTCGGAGGCGTACGAGGTGCTCGGCAATCACGAGCAGCGTAAGATCTACGATCGGGGTGTACTGCTGCGCCAGCAACCGGTGTCGACCGCCGCCACCGCCGCTGAGGAGCCCACGTCCCGCTACAGGGACAACGTTTACTCGGGGTCGTCGAAGATATATAATTTCGATGCGTGGACGCAGGCGCATTACGGGCAGCAGATGGATGCGGAGCGCAAGAGAAGACGGGCGTACGAGGATTTCAAGAGGATGAAGGAGGAGAAAAGTCAACAGAAGGATAATCCTCAGTACATGGAATTTGCCGTGCTCCTGTTCACCATAACGATGATCGCTACACTTTTTCGGGAGAAGACCGACGTGCCGGTGTCCGAGAGACGCAAGATGGAAAGTAAAGACAATCAAAATTAGCCCATGTTTATTTATTTTAATAGTATAAATTTGTTCGTATATAATGAAATGTACAAATTTTATTTTTACCGTTTATCGTTGCGCCTACTAAAAAAAAGAACAATATTACAAATAGATCGTGATGAAGAATAACGAGATCGAATCGTATAGTATATTCCTTAAAAAAAAATCTGCTACGTACTATGTTAGAGAAAAAGTGATTGTGTTATTAACAGCACGCAGTTAACGCGTCAACTGCGTTCGTGCGTATACGAATATATAGACGTCTAAATATTTTATAAACGGAGTATAGACAATATTTCAGAAATATCAGGCGTTTTGAAACGTTGTCCATCATCCAACAGGTAAATAACGAAGGATCTAGGATAAATGTAATAATGTACAGTTCCTATGCTGCATGACATATATATTATGCAACATATCGTCTAGTGTAAAAATAGTGAAAAAAAATCAATGTGCAAAAGGCATGTGCATAATACGTATGGAGCATCAACCGGTCCGATATCTCGCGCCGCGTATCGTAGAAACAAATAAATATACACATTAACTTCTCACACATTAATACGGTCTATAAGCTGGCAATCCTGGCAATGGCATCGGCATAGCTATCGGTCCGGTCGGATACGGTATGGAGGGCGCTATTCCAGGGAAGTTCGAGGCGATTGGGTAGCCAGGGGTGCTGTTCGAATGCCCTTTCCTTATCAACTCTCGCAGCTTGTCCACCTTCACTTTGCGTAGGTGCATTAATTTTCTTCGCGACAGAAACTGATCCAGGAACTCGTCTACCTCGATATCACCGGCCAAAAATTTCTCCGCTACCCCCTGTAGATTGGAGAGATAAGGTAGTTTTTATTGGAGTTGGGTAGTTTTATTGAACGCCAAGAGTTGGGTAGTTTTATCGAACGAGAGCTTCAGCTAGTGAACGTTTCGTTTACCTCTGATTCTTCCTCAATCTCGGCGGCCGCTGCTTGCAGCAGGTCAAGCGCGGTATCGACGGTCATTGTGCCAGATTTATCGCCTGTGAGATGTACAGTTTTAAAAACGAATCTTTCCTTTCTGTTGAAATCATCCGAGAGAGACACACAGAGGACAACTTACGCATTTCGTCTATCTTATCCCTGACACTGCTGCACAATTGGTTGGCCTGTTCGCTCAGCTCCTTCAACTCCTGTTTGCCCTCTTCCAATTCAGGCTGCTTGGACAAGTTGAACTCCGCTAGAGACCTGTTGCTCGCCATTAGCATTTCCTTCTCGGTCTCGAGCTCCTTGAACTAACGTTTTATTACGTCAAGACGGTCTCTATTCTCGCGAGATGTCCTGCATTATCATAGATTCAATTGTAACAAGAGCGAGAAGAAGCTTATTTTTCACAGGAAAGGGTATATACTTGGAAATCCATGAATTTCATGGTTATAACCATTATATAACATTAGGTTTCCTCCGATTGCATTTTGTACTCTGTTAGAATTGGTATCCTATCTGCGTTGCCATCCTACCTGCTTTATATCCTTCACGATATCCTCGAATTTGCCGTCGTTATTTAACAATTCCTTCAGCTCATCGTTGTCCAGATGAGACAGCAAACCCAGTGCTGCGGGTATATCCGGTTCCTGGCTCGACTTGTACATCTCTTAAATGCTAACTTGCAACAGGATAGCGATCGTTGCTGTTTTCTTTTTTTAATCTAAAGGCAAAAATTCCGAGAAATGCGCATTTGCGATTGTTTGCGTCAACGCGTGATGACAGATTCACTTCAATTCACTCTGAAGTATGTGTACTCTGAAGTGGTTGTGAAGAGAGCAATTTGCAGTGCTATCTCGTGAGTCGGGACTCAAACTGCGTTAACAACAATAAATCGGAAGAATTTTGAAATTTTTTCTGTAAATATGCGATATCAATTTTTTTTGTTTAATTTTTTTTGAGTCTTCGATATGCGTCAAATGCGAACGTGATTTTGTTCCAAATAAATATATTGATGAAACATATGTCACTTAGCGAAGACTCGAACCTCATTTAGCGGAGACTCGAACCCAACTTAGCAGAGACTCGAACCATATTTTATTGATAGCGCGCATTCGAATATCGGATATCCCACTTAGCGGAGACTCAAACCCCACTTAGCGGAGACTCGAACCCCACTTATTGTTAGATATGAAATAACAATTATGAAATATTGTCTTAAATTTGTATGAAAATATTTTTTTTTCTTTAAATATATACATATTATGTAATAATAATTATAATTTATGTTGAGCAGTGCTGCCGCTGTGTGGCGAGACGCGCAATTATCTCACAGTGACCGGTGAGCTTTTCAAACGCGACTCGCAAGGAGAGCAGATCGATCCCCCGGTGCAATAACGACTGCCTTCCTGGACGCCTCAAGGGTTGCTTATTCTTCAATCTCGGACGACGCTGATTACGTCGAAGAGGAGACACGAAACATGGAGTCCGCGATCGGGAATCTCGAGGAGAGCGTGAGTACACTATTTTTTTTTTATGCGCAAGAGTTTATTCGCAATTCGGACGACGGATTCGGTCAGCGCTGTCTCCGTTGACGAAACGTCAGACGTTGCTGTGGCGTTATCGAATTCACCTTGATCTTCTCGTGCCACCAGGTGCAGAAAGCCGACGGGAAGCTGGACATGATCGCGTGGCAGATAGACGAATTCGAGAAGGCCTTCGAGGACCCGGAAGACAAGGTAAGGGAGTCCTCCGCTTTTCCGCTTTTATATCAGTAGTCAGATCACCACGTACCGAGCCTGTTCTTTTTAGCTGTACTTTCAATTAATTTAACTTGCTCAATACGAAACAAGTGTACAGGCTAACCTCTGGGAGGTTAATACCTTTATCAATTTTTAATTCCTCTAACAAATCAAATATCAAAAACTATACCTACCTAGCGAAAGTAAATTTCAAATTGTCAATTTATCAAAGAAAAGTTGACAGTTGACCTTGAGACTGTAGATTTACGAAAAATCTTTGATTTATGAAAAGGAGGGTGAAAAAAAAATTAAGTACAACTGAAAAGGACAAATGTATTATGTCATTTTTGTACAGTCCTCTGTGACAGTGTACTGAATAAATGATATGTTATATTTCGTTCATCGGACAATTCCTGCTTGAAGCCAGGATGATCCACTTAGCCTTACTTAAATCTGTGTGACATCACACGTTCATGAATTATATTCGTATTGCACTTGTCCTGTTGCGATGTTTTTTCGGATCTTCAATCATCAAAATCGCTTTTCATTTTTGTGCTTCCCAGATATCTGTGCTTCGCCTATTACACTCTGTCCATCAGGTTACGAAAGATTATCAGAATCTCCGTCAAGAAATTTTGGAGGTTCAACAGTTACAAAAACAGCTTTCCAATTCACTTAGAGCTCAGCTTACGCAGGTGCACGGACACTTTAATTTATTGCGCAATAAGATTGTAGGACAAAAATCGCCGCAGCTGAAATAAGAGCGAGAGATTCGTTATAATACGTTTCCAATATCTTTTTTTTTTTTTTCCTTAACAAGAGAACGCACGTCTTTTTTACGAGATGTGAGTTAAGAGTTTAAGTGTCACGTCCAGTGGGATTATGTTCACTTTCTGTTTGTTACACTTAGAAGTACAGCAAATTGTAGAAAACGGTGTGACCCACAATTCGGAGAAAAACACAAAGATTTGAGAGAATCAAAAAGCATTTTTTGCCACTTTCTGAAAGAGTCCTGTACCTTCTAGTACCTACAAAATTATAGTTTTTGTTATATTATTTTCTCGTTTATTATTTCTGAATATTAAGAACTTTAAAAATTGGAAATAGAAAATGGGGAGTAAAAGGGATGTGATCGACATTCTCCACTCCGTAGGGTATTATCGACAAATAACTTATTTGACTTCTGCCTTAAACGTGGCGATGGGGCCAATATATATATACATGCTGGTACATTGAGAACAATATTGAAATGACCTTTCGTATTAAATTCATGTTGTCTACATTACAGCCCCTGCCATTTGTTATTCGACGCGTTAAACAGAAAACGGACAATATGTAACGATATGTTTGATCTTTGAATGATGATATTTTAGTAGTGCATCAACTGAATGGCTAAAAAAATAACATTTGTGTATCTTTCATTATTCATTAGATTTATCTGTATATATATATTTCTACACCATTTTGAGGACAATGGCTACGAAAAAATTTATTTTTCCTCGTGTACGAATCGAAGCTCTGTGAGACACTGAGATTAGAGAATACAAGCTTAGCATGATATCTTTGTGCGAATCCACAATTTAGCTTTAGGTGACTTAGACATTTGCGCTTTCAGAATGTTGATTTTGACATCTCGGACAATTTCAGTACTCACTCGAAGGTCTGAGGCAACATAAATGATTACAGTGTAACATTCTATTATTATTCGATTGCTATTGATAATGTCCTATATTGCATACTTATGAGTTTACACATGATGCAACACGCATATATGTGACATTTACATCGATTTACATCGATTAAGGCCCATCGATTATACTTGTATCTGTAAAATTTTTATTTATTATTATTGTGATATAGAGTAAGTTAAACAGTTTATTGTAAAACAGGGACTGTTAATTTTTTTCCGGCACGAATTATTTTATACCATACACAGCTACAATTAGCATTTTTATCCTTACTTTATATAATACAAAAGATTAAGTTAAATTAAGAGTTAGTTAAATATGACAAATATGAATATTTTCGTATGTTTAATCAGAAATATAGAATATTTCTGTCATTTATATTTTTAGGTAAAATCCATTGACAGTGCAGAAAAAATTGTGAATAGGTTTAAAATTGGCAAACAATAATATATATTTATATGAATATTAATCCTGTTACATGTGGATTTTTTAACAGGCTATTTATTTCTCTTTGCATAAAATTAATAACTTTCGTCTGGCTGCAACTTGTACAATAAGATATACATATATATATATACGCATTATGAAAAGAAGTATTACTGACAACTATACAGAAGTTCCGAAAATATACTCTCACAGATTCCTGAATATATACAAACGCTTATGTGTTCCCAGCACGCGCTTAGTGTTCTTTCTTAAAATACATTAAAACACGGTGTTTTCAATATTTTCTAATTTACAGAAAATGAATGTAATATGAATGAAGAAATGAAGGAATACATGATGACAAATATATAAAATTAGCGTTGAAAAATCAAGAGATGGGAAACACTATTGCCTTAAAACATATGTAGACGCGCATTTTTAACACCTTGGAATTAGAGATATCTATATATAATTATACACGCTAAACTGTAACAACCTAACATATTTTCGAGAAGTCTGACGAACCAGTAAAAAGTATTTTCTCTTTTTCTTTCGTAGGAAATACTTCTGCATTATAAACCGTCTTATATCGAACACGAATATTGTAATGTGTGACTACTACTTATATTTAACAAATATTTATTATTAATCGATTCACTGTGCGGATTTAGTCTTAATGACGCTCTATCATCTCACCGATTGATAAACGGAATAATTTTATGTACGACGCAGCTTAAATTATCACGGATAGAGTGACTGAGTTTCATAATCGTAAATGTGTTGCATGCTAGTTACATATACACGCGCAACGGCATTGCGTATTTAAAGAAAAAATTGCTCGTTTTTTTTTTACACGCGCGTTCGATCCGTGTCTCGCAGGAAAACTCCTTCAAGTCAATACTATTACGTAGACCGAAAGAACATTGTGATACTCAGTGACTCGCACTATCTAAATATTCTAAATCGACTTCTTATATTGCGGTTAAGAACGTATCTAGCTCGGTGCATCGAAAATAGGGAGAGACGTTAACTTTTGCACTACGCTTATTAATTAATCGTAATATAAACAGTCGTATCGTCTTGTAGCTCTCATCCGAAATTAGATACATACCTATTACGAAATAGAGGAAGGGAGAAAATGTGTCCTTTATTAGCACTGTCAGACCAGAGTCTTACGTATTCGCTATTTTTCGCTTTAACGTACGTACAATTTAATTTGATACATATTGCCAATCTCTTCTGCAATGTAGATACACATGTACAACGCAATTTTCAATTGATCACATATACGCACACACTCAATTTTATCCCTCGATACGTATGACTTTGTTAAGACGTTAGATTAGCCTGTTATTCGTTAATATATACGTTAATATATAATATAGAATAGTTTTAAGAGAAAAATGGTCTGGAACACATTGAAAATGTGCCAAAATTTCGGTCAATTAATATAATAAACGCCATTCGATTCGCCGGAGACAAATTGCTCCAGATTTGTTTCTTTCCGAAATCTACATATCACACGTTTAAAATTCTTAAACGCGTATATCGCACCTTTTATTGGAAACATTCCCAAGATTCGTGGATGCCTTTAAGCAAAACAAGTTAATCTTGTACAAGCACTGTTTATTACAGGACGTGTATATCGCATGATTTCTTACAAGTTATGTAACTTAAAAAAGAACGAAAAGAACTTATTTTTTAATCTTAAAATCAAGCTTCAAAATATGTTTGCAACATAATCACATTAGATTAAAATTCTTCATACAATCGTATGATGAATTTAAACCTAATTTATATTTCAAACATATTTTAAAGCCTGACAAAAATTACTGCAGAAATTAGTTCTTTCCCCATTTTAGAAGCCATTTGGTTATTCATGATCATTTTTCCGTAAAATTAAAAATTATTTTTCAATAAACTGATATATAATATGTTTAAATATTCATTGCGTTCACTTATCATATTACGCGTCCCGTCCTAAAATAAACGCTTTGTACACACATATTTGCTAATTAACAATGCATACAGCCATTAAATTCGCTGCATGTTGCACGCATAGGTACTTGATACGTTATTCAATTTATTCATTAAAGTCACAAGTGCATTTATGTAATGGATATAAATTCTACAGTTACAATTCCAGTACCGTAAAAGGCAAGAGATATCGAAATCGACCCTAATGTTTGAATAGTATGTTTAAATGTATAAAATTCATTTATAATATTTTGAAATGAAAATGCTTACGAATAGAAGGTGACAAATATCATATTCTCAAGATATATTTTGGCCGTATAATAAATACATATTAATTTTGCAATATGAATTATAAATGCAGATTTATATTTATAATTATATGGTTTAACTTATAATTACTATAAGATTATTTAAACGAATTTTATTTAACTACTGAGATTTTTATCGTGCATGTGCTGGAATTGACTGTACGATTGCGATATCAAAATATTGAAATTTATCGGATTATTTAACAAATCTATTATACACAATTGCTCAAAATTTCGATGTATATTTACAATTCATGAGACGAAACCTGTATCTTTTTAGATATTTATCGTATTATTATTATGTAATAAATTGTTATCTCTAGCAATTCCCTGAGAGTTCATTATTGTTTATTACTACGATGCCAACACAATTATTGCGTTACATTCGAATAGGATAAGCGATATTTCTACGAAACTAGACGCATTTCTCTGAAGGAAAATCCGCAACTATCTCGCTCTGACGAGGGAAGCTGGACACACATTACTCGAAATGTCAGGTACGAGGTCAGATGAATCAAGAAGGGGCCTAATCAATTACTCATTTTCCCATACTAACGCCCACGGCGCTTCTCAAAGAGCTCGGACTATTTTGAACTTTACCTTGGGAAGAAGAAGATAGAAGGATGATGTGTAATGTGCGCTGGAGAAAAAAAAACCGCCTCAGAAGCCTTTCACTACGAAAAGCAAAAGCGTTCGCCCCGCTTACGTTCGTACGATTCATCAACCAGAGTGCGTGCATTCATGTTTTATAATAGATATAGACATGTGCTTGCTCCAGGGAACGCTGCGCACGCGAGAGATGTTGCGAGCTGGACTTGACCTCGTAGGTGGACCCGAGCGAGGACCGGTTATTCCGCGCGCGGATCAAGGAAAGGCCTCTCGAATAGGAGCGAAGGTTGTAGACCCTCGCCTACACGGCGGAATCCTCTCCTCGCGTTAGAACACCGATAGATATTCACGGCGGTTCAACAATGCGCATTCAATGCGAAGGCACTCGACGATCTTCCCGCTACGTTAAGCCCGATTGATGAATATTAATTGCCTGTTGCTGCATCGTAAACTTGACCAAATCCAACCACGCAGGAATCCCGAGCTTCCTCTGATGAATTATCGGCATTATAATTAACCGGGATATGTCCTGTGTGCGAAACGTCCCGGATGTCTTTATTAATTATATACAGCCTCTGGCTAATTTGGAGTGTGTCTCTTCTTGGCGGAAATGTCGAGGGAGGTTGTCATTAGCCGCTACTTTCTAGCTCTTAACATTATGAATTCGTGATAAAATTTTAAATTAAAATTCCTAATGACGCTTCTTTTCGCTAAGGAGGAGAGATCGGCGCCATATATATATATTAATCAGAAGATTAAAATTGTAATTTGCGGGACACTCCATATATCAGTCTGTAAAAGAGTTCCGAAGCACGCGTCTACTTTCCAAAATGTTTTAGTTCTCCAGCTCGGAGTTGATTGAACGGCGGGGAAAAAAAGTTTGTTGGCACTGGTCCCCGCGTATCGGATGTATTCCTTTCGAAGAGCGTGTCATTGGTGAACCGTGCGGATCTGCTCGTCGATTAGAAATTTATAGAAATCACTACAGAACGGATAATGTTGGCGAGAAGAATCCCCCCCCTCCCCCCTCGCGCGAGAGATTCACTTCCTTTCCAGAATATTTGCACTTCGGCCGTTACAGTGGGACGGCGTTTTCCGCTCAATTTCCATCGTTCTCGTGGGAAAGTATTCTTATTCCGATTGTAATACGGATGTATCCGCGCGGGACGATTCGCGTGTAACAACGTGCCTGCGCTGTGCAGCGAGGAGGCACAATTGCGGATTGCAATATTTATATTCCGTGCCGCTTGACAGCGCGTTTTAGACCTACCGGTGATAGAATACAGAAGCTGCAATTTTTCGAAAGTATAATAATTCATAGGTATAAAAATATGCATATTTGTATAAATATAATTTATATATTTTTAAAATTTTAAATTTTATTTTATATCATATTTTAGATATTAATGTATATTTTATAAATGTGACCGTTTTATGAATAATGTAGGTAAATCGCTAGCTTTTTCCCAGATGTATCGGATGTATCGAAAAAAAAGTATATACAGTAGTGTTCCCAGAGTCACTCATTTAAGTATTAACCGCGTCTAACGTTGTTTGATTTCAATAATTGCTCGTCGATTAAACGATTTCAATGTGGTTTGACCGGTGACAGAATTTACAGATAAATATTGGAATAAGTGTGATATATGGTGTAACTCACAGAAGATAATTTGAAAAATTGGAAATCATTGTCCACTACAAATCTTGCTCTCCGAGAATCACTTTGGCCGGGAACGTTGGATGGACCACTACATAGTGATGAAATTTCTGAACGCTACAAAAGCCGGAAGCGGATGTTCGAGAAGCGTATCGAGCGAGTCGTCGGCTGGAAACCGAAAGAGAGAATCCTGCGGAAGGGGCGATAGCGGTCTCGCGACGCGTCTGCCGATTTGTATCTTGCCCCTGCGGCGGCCGGTCTTGCCGCTTTGCTGACTTCGTCGCGTAGCGCGAGCTCCGGAAATTTTCCGTCCCGTTTCGAGCGACGTCCCGCGAAAGTGCAGCTCGAGACACGACGGATATACGGGCGCGTTTGCGTGCGCGAACGCTTTCGTTACGGCGACGTGACAGGAAGAGAAGTCCGTGAAAGGCACTGGTCTTTCGTCGAGAAATGGAAAGAGCCTCCTCGTCATTATTCCTATCCGCCTAACGGCCTAGACGCGTGAGATGCGTGTCAACTGAATGCTAATTATAGCCGGTATGTGTGTGAAAGATCCTAACGCATCCCGGCTAGGAATTGTACCAATGAAAGTGTTGTCTCTTGCCGTCTCTTCGAAAGATTTAGTCCAAAGCCGATATTTCAATAATTCGCCAATTTTAGATCTTCCTTCTAAGATCATCTTTTTTTTAGATTTGTTGAATATGACAGCCAATTTTTTTTCTTGATTCATTCTATAATTCCGTGGTTCCTTCCAGAGGAAGGAAGTAATCGATCGTCGAACCCTCGATTTTCACCGATGTTCCATCGAGCATGTCGACATGCCAGAGGCAGTTTCCAATTTATGCGGCTGGCGTGTTCCTGAGAATTTGATAACGAAATTTCATTTGCTGATGTTTAAATTTCAAAAGTAGCACTATTACAGTCTGTTAATTAGTAAGTTATTACAATATAACATATCTTAATAATGAATAATTCTAAGCATGATTTCTAAACATATCTTATACGTGTAGCGTGATGTGATTTCTAAATATAATTTCTAAGTATGTTAAAAAATATCTCTGACATAAATTGGCGGAAAAACAAAATTGAAGGAAATAGATAAATTAATCAAATTATAATCTCGTAATAATCGGACCGCAT
This sequence comes from Wasmannia auropunctata, assembly GCF_000956235.1. Taxonomy (NCBI): domain Eukaryota; kingdom Metazoa; phylum Arthropoda; class Insecta; order Hymenoptera; family Formicidae; genus Wasmannia; species Wasmannia auropunctata. The sequence continues at coordinate 1,954,341 of NW_012028382.1, read as the reverse complement.
ATAATGTATATTTGTAAAAAAGATTCCCGATATAAATGTCTAATAAGAAGTCTGCAAGACTTCTGAGGTCGCGGTGTCAAATGGCAACTTAAATTCATGAAGCTTTGAAAAGTCAAATTGCCTGGGATCTGTATCATCCTCGCCTCGCGTCGGAGCGTGCCGTGAATGTGGACGAACGCCCCGTTCTAATAACCTACTCCCACACCGCCGATCGGCCGGAGTGCTCGCTCGGTCGGTCGGTCCCCCGAGTCGAAGTCGGGTTCAGTCGTCTAGCGACCGGTTCCGAGGTCCGGGCCCTGTTCGCCGCACGGGTCTGACTCACTGCCGCGGCCGATGCGAGAGTAGTGCCGCGGGAAAGCAGGGCCTTCGCTTCTTTCGCACGAACAGGTAAGCACGAGGAATCGGAAACAGTCTATATCTGCTTATTAATAAGTTAGAAAAGTCATATATAGTTGAACGAAGGTCTAGAATGAAGTGACATTTTTGCTCACGCGTCGGGTTCTTCGCGGAATAAGCTATTCACTTATCACCGAATGACGAAACCAGACTATGCCTTTCACCTCTCGTTGCACAGTTATTTTATCTCTAAGAGCCTTAGTTTCATTCATTAATTTGTTGAGAAACAGCACTTCCGTTCTGGAAAAATTGAAAAGAATATTTATGAAATTTAAAATTTTAAATCGTATATCAATAAAAAGATGCATTAAATCATTAATAATTGTGGAAATGCTATAGAATTTCCTTCGCGCTTTTCTTTGTCCACAGATTCATATTCACACACATTATTTACTTTCATTGTCTCACAATGCTGGATTGTTTAAGTGTGATAAACAATAGTGTCTGATATATGTTCGTATACGTGAATAAGGAAAGCGATTTTATGACGGCCTAGTTTCTAGATTTGAAGATACGTTTGAAACTTAAAGAAAATTCGATGTCACTTCTATCCTGACTTTATTTTGTAATCGAATAATTTCAGAATTCAAAGCATCTTATTTATCTCATTTATACCTTATTTAAATCTGAGAGAAAAAATTTTCATGTCAAGGGTGTCTCGGGAGGCCGTCCACTTATTCATCGCAGCGTTTTAATATTTAATTACATTTCTAGGTATATTTATATTTTAAATTTATATTTCTTAAAGCATTTACGAGTAATGGAGTAGCGGGGTCGCGCGCGAATCAACATATATAAATGAATTAAAAGCCATTAAAAGCAGACTATTTAAATCGGAAACGAGAATTCTAACGCAAGAAATATCGCGTGAGGAGTCATAATTTATCTTTTTTTTTCTTTTTTAATCTCTAACTATTCATATTGTTCTTATCTCGATTGAATTTCTAGGTTCTTACCTTGACGAATATTTATCTCGCGGTATCTGGGATAACATACGCGTGGAGTGTCGGTGTAATAACCGGTTCAACTCTGGGCTCCTTCGTCATCGCGTCTCGCGTGCTCCTTCGCGTGCGGCTTTCGAATGCGGCATTTAAACCGCCAACTTTATGCGCCTTCGTGACTTCCTTCGGGCCTTGGTCCGCCGTTGAGACGGCGATATCGATTAAGTGGCAAGAGTTCACGCTTATACGTCCTAGCATAAAAATTCTACAACGCGTACTCCAAATGAACGTGGAAACTCCATTTGACCTTGATTAATGCTTGTTCTTGCGATCTCTAACGTGCGTCGCGCCGACGCGTTTCGTGTTCGCTAATCATTGTCGTTGTAATTCGCGTGTGCGTTTCTCCGTTACTTTTCGAGTAATGCTCGGTAGTATCGCGCGGTGAGAGAGAGGTCATCAAACCTTCGCTCGGTCATCTCCATACGTGGCTGTTCACCCGCGAATACGAATACGTTGTTGTAACCCTCGCTCTTTTGTTCGTAACAATGTTGGAGAAACGATAACGGTAAATTATTTGCTCTGTTTTCCCTGTAACATGTTTGAAATAATAACAGTAAATTAATTCGGCCTTGCTTTTGAAACAAATAATAGATTGATTTAATCAATCGTTATACGTATATCAGAACGTATAATATAAAAATGAAATAATAGCAATAAAAAAGAGCTTGCTATAAATGTGACAATTCCTAAGACGCGAAACAAATCGATGCGTAAGATATAATGAAATAAAATCTCAAGAGAAACGAGAGAAGGCATTCTTTCTCTCTCTTTCGGATGAAATGATTAGCATTAGCTTTAACAATGTTAACATAGCGTGAATCATTATTGGTGCGGATGCGTAACGATTCACGGCGCAACGGAAGAAAAATTTCGAATTCAAATGCGCGTTTGAGTGCACATACAAATCGCGTCACAGTTGCATTGCATTTGCGATGATCGTTTTGATCGGCATTTACCTGACGACACTCGACGATCTTTTACAGAGGCTGGCTCGTTTCGCGATCGAACATGCGTTTCCTCGTGCTTGGCCTGACATTAATCGTAAGCCTGCTAGTCGTTAGAAGGGTTTCTGCCCATGGAAGACTGATAGAGCCACCCTCGAGGGCCTCCATGTGGAGGTACGGCTTCGACACACCTCACGATTACAACGACCACGAGTGCTATTGCGGCGGATTCACCAGGCAGTGGCAGCGAAACAAAGGGAAATGCGGCATCTGCGGCGATCCCTGGGATTCTCCATCGGTGAGTCTTCTTGCAAAAAGAACGCTGTAAACAAATCGTAAATAAATACGAACGAATCATAAAACAGCACATAAAATTTTCTTATATAAGTCTGACTCTGGTCAGACTTATATAATAATAGGTAATAATCTCTTCAGACCGCTGTCCGTGCAATTATAATTTGGCAGCGAATTCTATTTGTTTTTTTTTTTAATAAAAATTAGAATTGTAATCTGTTTAATGTGCATACGCGCTACGCCAAAGATGGTCTCATCATTATATATATAAGTATTTCAATTAGATAAGCTATTTGTCACACGACATGGCCTGCATCGGCCTTGCCGATTTAATTGTAATGGCAATGGAAAGTCTACGAAGGTAGTTGTTCGCAAGTTAAAAATGATAATCCAGCTGCGCTACACGTACAATTACTTCCCAACATCCTTCTTGCAACACCGACCACACACCATTACGCGCGATTCTTCGCTCCGTTGACCGTGGAGGGCGTGGAGTACCATACAATACCGCCGTAATGTCGACATGTTTCCGAAAATTATGCAGTACAAACGTGGAAGGTCTGCTTGCTGGATCGATTTTTCTACCTTTAATTTAAATTTTATTTAATTTTAAATTTAGCGATTTAAATTTAAATGAAATTTAATAAATTTACATGGGAATTTACGGGGAAATTTATATGGTAAAAAAATGTCGCTTGAATGAGAAAACAATTGTCAAGCTCGAGACAAATGTCAAGTCGATGGAACAAGTAACATGATTAACGCGAAACAATTATTCGATTCGACTCGACGATTGTCGAGTGTCTAATTGTCGCAGCTCCCCGGGAAAACTTTCATCAGACATTTTCGTTCGGAAGAAAGTGACTATGCTAACAACATTTTCGATGCTATTATTAGACATTTGTTTCGTTTCTCCCTTTCTATCCCTAATGAAAGTGAGTGAAATGCACCTTCCTGCGAAGCGCGGTTTATTATCCAGAATTAAACGACGTGCAATGACTCGTGACACGCGAGAGAAAGATGTAATTACTCTCCTCGCTGCCTAATAACAGAACGGCTTTACAAGCGTGAACCGATTATTGATACGTTGTTTGCCTTAATGAATCGTGCACTCGAGCACGCAAAAGAAATTACGCATTTGAAAAAAAAAAAAAGTAAAAGGGAAATCCTTCAATAGAATCAATTTTGCAATTCTAATTCTTCATATCACGTGAATTAATATTCCATACGGAATTTTTCATCGAATTCTGTCGTATATTACAGATCGTCGAAAGTGAGCTTCAGTTAAGACAGAATGATAGACAAAATCCTGTTCCGGATTTAATCGCGAGTTAAATCATCGGATTACAGCATACAAGATTATAGACTTAGAATTTTGCTTTCACTTTGATTGTGCATAGCGTAGACTGCGGAATTCATGATTAAAAAAAAAAAAGAAGGAAAAGATGACGAAAAGACGGCGATTACTAATCGTGCCCATAGCTTTCGTGACCCGGTCTTCGTGTTCCTATAATCGGCCGATCGGACGTTTTCGTTGCGCGGCTTTTTATGCGGGATGCTGGCCTTGATATGTACGCTTGATATACGGACGAAAGTAGTCCGAAAGAGAAGTGAAATCCGTTTTCCTCTTTCTCTGTTTTGTCGATATTTGCATTTATTCCGTTTCTCGTTACACACACATGCAAACAATCTTCTAAAAGAGAAACAATCGTAATAATATAACATTAGTATTTATATAAAAAAGATGTATATAATGTATTAAGCATGAAAATAGGAATGTACTCTGGTTTATTCCATGTTATTTTATTTTTCAGCCACGTGTTCACGAGACGGGCGGCAAGTATGGGAACGGCGTGATCGTTCGGCGCTACCGGACCGGATCGGTCATACCGGTCCGCGTGGAGCTGACGGCGAATCATCACGGCTACTTCGAGTTCCGCACCTGCGCCATGACCTACCGTGACCGGGAGGTCACCCAGGAGTGCCTGGATAAGCACTTGCTGAGCGCCGAGAACGGATCCACCCGTTATTACCCTGGCCCCGGCAACCGGGTCTTCGAGGGCTACTACAAATTACCGGACGGTCTGACCTGCGCCCAATGCGTCTTCCAGTGGCGATACGTCGCCGGGAATAACTGGGGCGAATGCGGCAACGGCACAGGTATTCGCCGATTCTCCGATATTCAACCGTGGAATGCGTAAATGCAGCGTCGCTGCGCAAACTGCGGATACATGTCATGAATTACCCGAGCTTCGAAGAGATCGCCGGTTATCTGTTATTAAGCGCGTGACATAGGCTCTGGAAAACAAAACGAACGTATTGTCCGTTAAATTTATAACGGACCAAATAGTAACGGAGAATAGCGCTCAAAGTAGGTCAGAGTTCACATATGAAGGACGATCTGGGACACCTTATACGCGGCAATGACAGCATATAGATCTTTCCCACGAGATGTAAGAAAAGATGTACGATAAGATTATTTGCCGCGCCGTGAATAATCTAAAAACTTTTTTTTAAGACTTCTATCTTATATTTTTAACTTGTATATTTTAACTATATAACGTATATGTATGCGTGCTAACAATCAGAATAATCCTGCCATACATCATTAAGATTCTATCGGAGCGGTAGAAAGTGCTATTACTTTATCCTACATAATAAGAGTGACCCAAGAGTTGCAGCTCTTGTTGCATAACGTTGCCATTTGACTTCGTTTAGCAAGGCAAAGCGTGTCTAGTTTGCTTCATGTGTGAACTGTAACTGATACAATAATTCGTGATATGTTTTCATAAGGTTCAAATCCGAAACAATGTATTATGGAATAATGCTTATATAATATCTGTGTATATATAATTAAGTAAAATACCAGATAGAATTTCTCCGTCAGATTTTCACAAAATCACATGGATGTGTTTAGGAGCGGTGGGATGTGGGCCTCAGGAGGAATTTCGAGCGTGCGCCGACATCGTCATTGGTGATAACGAAGCGGCGTTACCGCCGAGGCTACCGAAGCAGCCGACCATCGCGCCCACGGACGGGCTGCCGACGGACGCGTTGCCGAAATCCGGGCCGTATTGGCTGTTCAGCGTTGTCATCGCTGGTACGTGCCTGTTGGTGGTGCTGGCTGCTATGGCGTTGCTTTACACGTACTACTATCACGCCGGTAGAGCCAAAAAGTGGCTCATGGCGAGGAGACTCCTGGCGCAGGAGAGTCCGCCGGTTGCCCCGCCGAGGCACAAAAGGCATCATCACGTATCGAACACGCAGCTTCAGCTGTAGAACTCTGTACTTAACTGTCAGTATCGCACCCCTGGAGAAAGAATAGAAGCTCGAAGGGATTCCCCGATCAATATGCGATATCGTCGTACGAGGTACATTTCGTCCTAAATTCTAGAGCCTGATGTTCAGACGTGAGATAAGACGCATAGATAGTGTTCAATCATGAAACAGACTGCATTTCAAGCGATATATCTTCATATACTCTCTCTCTCTTGTATATACATACATCAATAATTTTATATATACGTATTAAAAGTATTTATTTTATATAATCGTTTATCTCTTGTGATATATTTTTTCCTATATCTTAACATGAAATGAAAAGAAATTGATTTGTACGAACAATTTAGATTGACTAATACTAAATTAGTAATTGTGTATCTCTATGAATTGTGGCATCTCCAAAAACATAAAATCTTAAAAAAAAAACGTACATTTGCATATGTAAAAAAAAAAAATTTAAAAAGTAAAGTATTGATACATCCGCATACAGAATATATATGAAAGTTTTTAACGGAATTTTGTAGTCACCGCACATTTGATTTTTTTTTTTTAACAGCACATGTATATCAATATACATATATAACGCACTTTTGCCAGATGAATTTTTAACGGCAGAACTAATCACTGTAACAGTATTACTAACATATAAGTTTTTATGTTGATACGTAGCCGATATAAGTTTTAAAATCAATGCAATATCAATAGATCGAGAAAAAACATGATCGTACACAGCAAGTTATTTATTGAAAAACATATTCCTAAAATCCTGATTGCTCATCGACTGTGTACTACTGTCCGGCGCTGCACTGCCATTACTGCTACTCTTTTTAACATTACGGGGAACCATAGACAGCAGAGTCTTGGGCACGCCGAATGCCGTACGGCTCGTCGACGTTCCGCCTAGCGACTTCACCTGTTCCGCGTTTTCCTCCGTTTGGGTCCTCTTGCGCTCGGGCGGCTTGCTTATCGCAACGCTGATCACTCTGCCCTGAATCTTCGTACCGTCCGTGTTCAGAAGGGCTTTCGCAGCGGTCGCTTCATCGTGATACTCGACATAAGCCAATCCTTTCGAGTGCCCATTACGGTAAGTAACTAGGCGAACTTCCTTCAGTTCTCCGTGAACCTTAAATATCTCCTTCAGTTCCTCTTCCGTTGTCGTAAGTGGAAATCCTTAAACATAATATTGAATGTAGGAGTGATATTATCAGAAAATATTATTCTCTCTCGAAGAACTGGTCTAAGTAAACAGTAAGAAAATCCCGCAGAAAAACAGGAAAAATAATTCTATAATGTAATTCTAACTGCTGCCCTGAATCTTTTTTAATGGCGCATGTATATCAATATACATATATAACGTATTTTTGTCAGATAAATTTTCAACGGCGAAACTAATCACTGTAACAGTATTACTACCATATAAGTTTTTGCTGATTTGCATAAACATGTCTTACCTCTAACAAAGAGTTTGTTCTTTTCAAGCGTAGAGCTATATTTGAATACTGAACATCTGGTGTCCTTGTTAGAATCACATTTTGAAATGTACATAGGTCGTCCTTTCACAAGCGTCCTATCCAATTTCAAAGCTTCGTTCACAGTTTCCTGTAAAATAATAAGTTAAACGTTACATCCTTGAACGTTTCCAAATTTTAAAGACATGAAATTAAATGTTGCGATTATATAATTTATGCGTATATTTTCAACGATTATGTCTCTTCCTTTTTTTCGCGATTTTAAAAGTTTTCGTTTATCAAACAATAAAGTATACGTACTGCGCTACTTAATTGCACATAGCAGAATCCTTTGCTACGTCCCTTGTGATCCTTAATCATTCTGAATAATGTGATCGGTTCAATGGATTTTAGAGCATCTCTTACGTCGTCTTCGGTTGTGTTGTAATCTAAATTACTGATAAAAATGGTAATACTGTCGTCCATTTTGTGCTGACTGTCTCTATCGTCTGTGTCTTTATCCTCGATCGTTTTATAACCGGGCGGTGGTTCTGATTTCGATTTGTCTTGCTCATTCGTTGTTTTACCGTCAATATTCAAGGTACTTGCTCGTTTTGATTTCACTCGCACGTCCGTTTTCACGATTTTCGACGGCGAGCTTCCTAAATTTTTCCACTTACCGTCATCTGCCTTCCTCTTACTCGCCGCTTTCTTATCTTGCGCGGACGATTCGCTCTGCGAAAGAAGTTGCTGCGCCTTTTGTCTCTCTGCCACAACTTTATCGAGCCTCTCCTTCGTTCTCGCTTCACAGAATTCCATTTGCTCCAAAGTACCTTTATCACGCTCAAAATCTATCCACGAATTCGCTATACTTTCTGGCCAATCTTGCGTGGAACTCAAGGCTTTCTGATACAGTTTCCTTAGATGCTTGGAATCTCCGTAACATCTGCAATTGAATCAGAAAAATGCTTTAAAGAATAGGACAGAGTTAATAAAAATAAAAGGTTATTACATAGAAAATTCATCAATATTTAAATTACTTTTCTAGCACTATATATTCCAGCCAGTAGGAAGCTGTTGCAGAATGCTGCGAAAGAATATCAGCCCACAATTTTCTACTCTGCTCCATGTTATCCGCGTGTATCGCTTCAAATCTCGCCCAATATTGCAAGATAGCGCAACTGGGATCGCCGTCCAGGCCGAAATACTTCGCCAAGTGCTCGCACGCTCGGTTAAACGTTTTACGAATAACATCGAGATACTTGTCCCTCTCTTCACCGTCGTCAGGATATTGGTCGAGTCTGCGCCGCAGACATTCGAGATACGTAATCCACAGATTGCGATAGTCTTCCGCCGTTGGGAAATCAACGGACAAGGCGTTCTCCAATATCGTTTGTATTTCCGATATGCGTTTGTTCCATTCCTCGTACGATCGCATCCACTTTTGCCAAACTGTCGAGCACCAAGAAACGTTCCTCGACGCTCTCTGATAAATCGGATCCAGTACGCGCGCGAGCCTCGAGTCCTTTTCCAGATAAGTAATATAATCCAGCCAGATCGACATTTCTAAGCTTAGATCAGTTATTGCCCTCTCATACAGAATCGCAATGAGATCAAAGTTGTTTTGCTTTATGTACAATAAGTATCCTTTATAAGCGTCAAGCAGTTCACTTTGGCCTTGTGCAGAGATAAGCTTCTCCTCGTAAGGGAGGTACGATGCCAATTTTGCGGAATTCTGTTTGTAGCACTTCAAAATGGACTTCTCATCAGTTTCTACTTCCGTACCGTAGTTTGCGCACCACGACTGGTATTCCTCGTATGTTTTATCCATGTCCAAAAGAGGATTAGATAATTGACGTTTAAATAAACCGACGATGCGCTCCAATTGAGCCTTCTTCCTTTCATTTTCGGGATCGTCATCCTAGGCATATAAATTTAGAAATAAATATATAGAACACAAACAAGACATGTCAAATGGAAAACTTGTTTCCACTTTAGCTATTTCTACATATATTTCAAACTCTTACCGATGGCAATTGTGAAAGGAGTACTATGTTCTCATACTCGCGATACGCTTCCCATATTATCGCCCCCTTCGTGACGTGCATTCCGACGGCAGCCAGCGCACGTTCGAAGAGTCGGCGCACTTTCTCCTCATCCTTGCCCATGTATCCAATGCTGAACTGCAAATACTCCAACCACACTTCCACGGCTGAAAGCACATGTCGCAACGTTATTGATCAGCCTGTCTCTGACAGTCTCTGACAGTCCGACGATCCTGAGGCAATCGGGAAGGGAAAAAAACTTACATACGTAATCCTTGATAGCTCGCTCGCACAGTTCGACTATCTCAGCCTTCTGCTCGTCGGTGGTCGCCAGCTTGATCTCGTCGCTTATCCAAACGAGCCAGAGCTCGGGGCTGAGCGGATATATGTTGCTCATGTTGTTCCTGGCGGCTCGCAGACGGTCAAGCTCGCCCATCGCGTGCAATTTGTTGATCAGAGCCACATGGCTGGCGTAGTCATACGGATTCGTTGATAGGGAAGCTTCCAAGGACTTCGCCTCCGCCTCGTCGACGTCCTCGTCCTCGTCATCGTCATCCTCGTCGTCGTCGTCGTCGTCATCATCCTCATTCTGAATCTCCACCGATTCTTTGTCGGCTTTCTCCTCCGTCTCGCTCGTCACCATCTCCTCCTCGTCCAAGGCTCCCTCCGGTGAAACTTCCTCGTTCACGGCATCCATCTCCTCGTCCATTCTCCTCGCAATTTGAGCTAAACCGAGATGCTCTTGCAATCGGTCGCGGCTGAAGTCCGTTAAACTGCCACGATCAAAATATCACTCATCTGCCGCCACGACCCGGACGTCGAAGGTTAGGTTTTCGTGTTTTTATATCTTTTTCCCGGTTCTGTCCCTCGATCGCTGTCCGTTGTCGAGACACTCATTATCGACGAAGCAACTTACTCCCAAAAGTCCAGTTCACTTTTGTAAGATGTCGCTACTTGTTCGATCGCGAGCTGTCAACTCGCCCAGCTGTTACCCACGAGGATCGTTGCCATGGAAACTGAGGACGCCAAAACAAACTGTCAACTTGGGTTCCGCGTGACACAGGAGATTACGCTTGCGGCAGTAATTCCGTGACTCCGCGGCGAGAAAAACGAACGTAATTTAGAAATAATGCAGATGCATAGTTTAGAAATTTTGCATTGTTTGCCAAAAATAAAATAAATGATAAATAACAGGTGTATAAGTGCCGTAAACAGATCGCGCAGGAAAGTGTCTCCAAGTAAAACTCTTTCTTGTTTCTTTTATAATCGCGACGTATGTCTTCCTCTCACGTTGATTTCGTAACTGGATTCGCACAAAGCTCGCAAGACAAGACCGAGGAGGATTTCAGTCTCTGCTACGCGTATCCGGTGATCGACGATGATCGGGACACGAGCGAGGTGCTTACGAGGAGCAAGAGAGCCACGCGAGCGTCGGACGACAAACGCTCGTCGGTCGAGGACGGACTTTACGTCTCCGAGAATCCGTTCACCAATAAGCTAGTCAAGCCTTATCGGCTCGACGATGTCAAACCGCTGGACTATGAGTCGCTGCCGCGTTTCCGCGGGAAGCTCGTCGAGATCGCGGTGCGGGACGTCCGCGTTCACGCGCCGCGTGAGGAAAATCCGTCCGCCGGGACGACGACGACGACGACGCCCGAGATCGTCTCGGTTTCCCTGCTCTTCAGAGGCAAGTCGATATTTACGGCGAGCAGTCCGTTCAACCGTAAGCTGTACAAAGTGCTGATGAGAAATTCGGAACGCCACGATCTCTCGATACAGGTGCACGCGCGACACGGGACATCCAGTGTGCTTCCGCTGCCGTTGCCCCAGCGCAGCGTTAGGGACCACAAGGTGGAGATGGATTTCGCGATCGGCGGCGACTCGGGTAGAATATATGCCGGAACGGTCGTATGCACTGTTTCCCTGTCGACGTACGGCAGCAGCAGCAGCAGCAGCGAACCGGAACCGGAGGAGAGCGTCGCGTGCCTTTACAGACCGAGCAACGATCCGAACGATCCGCAGAACAGTCTCTCCTTATCGCGACCCCACAGACGTTCCATCGCCAGCAAGAAAGATGTCAAGTATTTTCTACTGACGGATCCGGCTCTGATTTTCGACGTCGCGGACGTCGGCGCGAGCATTCGCAAAGCGTCGCCGCGCGAATCGAAACCGCCGGACATCGTCGTGGCCGAGCAGTCCGCGTTCTCCCTGCTGGACATATCCCTGAAGAATCTGTTCCAAGCCAGCCGGCCCCTCAGGCCGTCGTCCAGCAACCGTAGGCATCACACCATAGGGAGAACGATCCTCGCCGTCACCGTTCTGCGCGGAGTGGAGGTGCCGGTGAGGGAGGAATCGGCGCTGGTCACTCCTCTGCTGGAGGTGGAATGGGGCAACGTCGTTCACACGACCGCGACGGCGGAGGGGCCCGCGCCCGTCTGGCAGCAGACCATGCACTTCGAGCTGCCCCGGCAGAACGGCGAGCACTGCGTGAAATTCCGCCTGTTCGACCAGCACCCCGTCTGGGGCCGGCAGTGGCTGGGCGAGGCGAGAATACCTCTGGAGAGCCACAGGAATTATCAGGAGCTCGAGCGCTGGATCGCCCTGTCCCCCCTGTTCAGTCCCGTACTGTCGTTCGGCTACGTGCAGGCCAGCCCGGGGCGCTCGCACACCCGGATCTACGTGCTGATGAAGATGGAGCAGCCCGGCAACGCCAAGACCCTGGAAGCTAACGCCCTCGATACTTTGTTAAAGGGGCTGCAACGCTGCCTGGCGACGCCTTACAGGATAGCCGGTGTAGAGACCCCCGACGACGCTGCGCGGCTCACCATGCTTCTGCCGTCCTTGCCGATGCACTACGGCCCGGTACCGCCGCGCCAGGCCTTAAACGTGAACAAGGTGGATCACTACGGCAGAGCGGCTTTGCTGGCGACGCTGCTGCAAGGTCTCGGTTTGCGGTCGTATGTACTGCTAGGTACGCGAACCACGGTATTTCATTATCTTGTCGATTGTATATGTACGTTTGATGTTTTATTCATGACGTATATTTGTGCGAGCCGCAGGTTCTTCGCAAATAAGCCGATGGACCGCGTTTGTTTTAAGCATCGAGGAAAACGACGTCGTCTTGTGGGATCCCGAAATCGGGGATCGTCATAAATTGAGCGACAGTCGTTGCTCGCTGATGAAAGTGTCCCGCTTGATCAATCACTCTGGCGTTAGTATATTCATTTTTCCAAGCAATTGCAAGTTCACGTTCTCTTTTCCATCTTTTTATTTTCACATGCCTTTTCTTGTTCCATAATTTTTTCCCCCGCCTTCATAATAGCCTCTCTATTGTAGATATGGGAAAACATGCAGAAGTCCGTTCTGCCTCACAATTTAAGATACAATGTGGCGGTTAGCAAAGATTGGCGGCCACTCGTGCCCGTCGTGCCCACATCGACCAGCAGTCGATCCATTCAGACAATGGAGCCGACGGTGCTGCAAATACCCGAGGAAGACGCGCAGGAGAAGGAAGGCGCGCCGGAAGTGGAGCAATACTTACGGGACAAATTGTCCGGCTGGCGCAGCGCTCTTGGTTTAACGACGATATTTAATCGTCACGCGGTCAGCGTTCTGCGAAACTTCGTCTCCGACATTCCGAGCGACGTGACGCGCCAGGTGGACAAGAGGGACCTGAAACAATTGTACAGAGCTTATCACACGCACGGCTTCCTCCTGAACCTGCGTCAGACCGCCCCTGACGAATTGGCGGAGCAAATAGCCGCCACGAAGATTCAGAATATCACGGGCCCCGTCGAGTTTGCTCTCGTTTGCCACGTACAACGGTACGTTGGCAAAACGTGCTCGATATGGTTGGCTCTAGCGATTTTACGAAGTCGTGGTTAATTGCTGTACTTAAAATTATACATTTCTTTCGTCGATGTGAAAATATTTGAGATTTAAAATTGCTAATTTTATTACGTATAAGGTATATATACAATAAAGGAAAAAAATTATTTTATACATGATATTTAATATCTAGCAGTTAAAAGTCAGCTGTTAATCCATAAGAAAACTTTATGAAAGATATTACTGATAGGACCAATAAATAATGTAAGCCGTGAAGAATTAACACAATGCATTTTCTTTGTTTTAAGCATTGCGCAGCAATGCCTTTTTTATAACAATTGCATCATCCGTTACATATAATAATGATATTTATATAAACACATTAACAATATCATGTAATAACCTAATTATCTAAGAGAAATATATTAGGAGGAAACACACGATCCCCGCGCAAATGAACATGATGATCCATTTCGTCGCAAATAACTGTCTTGTAATTTATTCAGTAATTGGTAGCTGCTGTAATTTTCGAGATAAGTAATACAAACGCACACGTACGCTGCAAGATGTAGAGCAGATTCACCAAATGATTTATAACGTGTAATAGAACAATCGCGATGAATGCTTTCTCTGCCGTATTTTTCTGGTTTTTTTTTCAGTAATACAAATTTTTTTTTATTACTATCATAATATATATCTTCATTGCGACGAAAGCATGGTCATTTGGTATGTATGTACATTACATATCTGAATTATTCGTTGTAGAAAAGCGTCGGTATAAAAACCTTCGTCTAATCGATCGATACTTCTTTTTTTTTATTTATTGAAATCTGTTACACTCGAAAACGAATAGAAATCTGATTATACTTGATATATTTTATACATTCAAATATATATATTATATTTGAACGTATGTAAAAGCGGGCGAACCTCCGTGTATCGCGTATCTCCCCGTTTCTGTGCGGATCAATCAGGAATATAACTGCGTGATAGGCTTCCCGAATTGGGACTTCTAAAGTATATTGATTCATGCTGTTGCAAAAACGGTTTGATCTCGAGTCAGTATCCTCGTATTATACGCACACACTCGCATACATTTCATTATCAAAATTTTCACAACTAAACTAATGGGTCGCATTGAAATTCGAGCGTTCTTGTTTCTTTCTAAGAGATGCAATTTTTCAACTTTTCTACGACAATCTTCCATTTTCAAAATTTTCGTTCATTCGCCCATAGAAAATCCCTCTCGCGTTTTTCTTCCCTCTCTCTTGTTTCCCTGACACGATCCGTTTATCTATTTTTATCTATACACACACACACATATACGCACATTTCCCTCCTACCGTTACGATTATTTCTCCGGATAATCTTACACTTAGGGAAAAACTTATTTGTCTATTTTCTGACTCCCCTTCCCCTCTCCCAAAAGAAAGATCATTTTTTCTGACAATATTTTGATATTTATCTGGATCCTCTCACACAATATGTAAATCCTTTCACTTCAGTCCAATACATATATATTTTTTTTTTTATTCATGTGCGAACTCTCATTCTTGCAGGCCCATCGCGCTAATCGCTACTAAACTCATTCGGTTCTAGACCACTTCTCCAGTGTATGTCCGTTAATATGTACAGTTGCTAGAATCAGCGTGACGTCCCCTCCCGCCGCGAATGTACAATTGCTGATCCGATAACTTTGAAATCACGGTGCTAATTTTCGCTTCGCGAAAGCACAAACCCGACAATGTTGCGGATTATATTAAGCGAGAAATCCATATGTTCTTTTCCCCCTTGCCTCTTTTTTTCGTTTTTATTTTTAGTTTTATTTTTTTTTTTTGTTTCATGCTAAACTACTCCTGTACGCGACCACGACAGCACATCCCGACGCCGATTAAATATCCGTGACTATTCCTCCTTCGTCGTGCGTCGCGAGTGCCGTGGATCGGGTCTCCCGACGGGAAGGAGACGCCCCCGAGGAGAATCGTCTCATTGGGTCTTCTTCTTAGCCGTCTCGTTCGTGTAGCCGTTCGCGTGTCCGTTCGCATGCCCGTTCGCGACCTTCCCGTTGCTGACCGCATCGTCGAGCTGCATACTCGACGCAGCCTTCTCGCGGGCGGCTCTTAGCCTCTCGAGTCGCTTCTCCGCGTACACCTGCTTACCCTGCAAACAAATTCGTTACAGTCATCGATAACGCGGACACGCGTGGTCCGGCGCGAGATAACGCGCTCGCCCCGGATCGCGCACGAAATTCGCATCTGACCTTCGCGATGTAGGCTTTGGCGTAGAAGTTCCCGAACAGGACGATGAAGGAGAGCATGTAGATCACGAGGGCGTACTGCATCCAGAGGGGGAAGTCGCAGCCCGACCGGATGCCGTTGACCCCCAGAACCAGAGCGGTCGTGAACTGGATGAGCTGGAGGATCGTCAAGTACTTCTTCCACCAGAGGTACTTGGTCACCGAAGGGCCTAACGCGGCGAGTCCGTAGTACGAGTACATCAGCACGTGGATGAAGCTGTTCACCATCGCTGGCAGGAAAGCTACGAGGGTACACGTAAATATAAAAATTCTTCCTCTTTTTCAGCATAAATTTCAATAATCTAAGAGACAGAGCATAATCAACTGGTTTTTACAATTAATTAATGTATAAAGCATACCGAAATTAATATTGAAATAAAACACTTACTGGATCCACTCGGCACCCATTTAATACCGATCCACCATAATGAGAACATGGTGGAATGATGATAGACGTGGAGGAAGCTCAACTGATTGTCCTTCTTCCGCAAAATGAAGAAAAACGTATCGCAAAATTCCAGAAGCTTGCTAAAGTAGTACCACCAAACCGCGTGAGCGATCTGAACACCAAAAAAAAACCGCAAATTTTTGAAAGGCTCTTTCTTATTCGCGTCGCGCGCGTTTGCATTTGACTTCAAATTTTTCTCTATTAATGAATAATTTATCCCAGATTGCAAACATGTTGTTTTTTACGATCTCTTGGAACATACGTTATTATTATACTAATAAGGTAATTTATCTGTTTTTAAAGAAACATTTTTAATATATTCTCCTATTTTTCAAATTGAAAAAGTGACATTTGTTTTTAATAGAAATTTTTTTAAGTTAAAATATAACACAAAAAGAGAGAAGAACGATCTTGAATATTTTATTTTTTCACCATAATGATAATCTCTTACCTGAAGCTCTTCGGGACGCGTGATGTGCCTTATCGGCTGACATACGTAACTATATCGTAACCTTGTGGATGCTACGAACAACTGCAAAGAATACAGAAAGATACCAGATAAGCGTTGGAAACCCACTTTCGAGTGAAAGTGACTGCATAGAGACATATAAGAAAAATGAAGGCAAGTTCCGTGATATTTTCCCACCATCGAGGACGGGAAATGAATATTCACCTGAACGGCAATGTAAGCATTGAGACTGGCCATGGCAAGGTTGTAAGGCACCAATGCCCATGTTAATTTGAAAGCTTTTCGTTTCCTCATGATCTTAGGGCCCGCCCAGACGATGAGAAGGTACAACATCGTGTATATTAACGTTGGTTTCGGCGAGTCAACCAATAACCACCCCCTCGATCTCTCATCTGAAAATCGTGTCATTCTTATAAAGATTTCGCGGTTTATTCGTTTATAACACTCAATTGTTTGATACAATTAATCAATTCCTATTATTTATAATTTATAAGTGATATATAATATACATATATAAATTTATAATTATATTGTATTAGAAATAAATTTATGTCGCCAAATGGAAATTAAAAAAATTATATGACATTACAAAAGACAGTATTTGTTTAAGAACACCGCGGATAAAATTTGTTTTATATCATATATTACATAATATTACATAATAATTAAATATTGTACGACATCACTGAAAATTTCTTATCTAATGGTCTAATATAATAGAAATTCTTTTATGGATTACCTGCGAGGGACAGCGTCCAGAGGTAGTAGTCGTACGCATCGTTGAAAAATTGTACTGTTGAATTAACGAGACTCGCCATCGCCTACAACACGATTAGACGACCTAGTTAACCTTCATGAACTTACATTTATATACAATGACATTCAGTCATTTTTGGCTTTAATTGTAAATCACTAACACACAAGTTGTTACATGTAATGTCGATTATTTCGTAACAAGTAATTAAATGAGACAGCGCTTTTATCGTAGCTTATCCTTTAGACTCTTAACTACATCGAAATTTTTAAATATAATAAAGCGTTATTACACATAATAGTTAAAATAATATCAAATTATATCAAATTTGAGTTATTTTTAATCATTCCTGTAAGTCGCCACTGCTCCTACTGAATATAATCATTATTTAATGTTTATAAATTAACTAAAACAATAGAGTTAAACAATTTAACTCAAGAAATGTGTTAAATTTAATATTAAGTTTATATTTACTAAATCCATAGTTTATATATGAAGCAATGCAACCACGAAGAAATTGGTTGATTATAGATAAAGTTGTTTTTTTTAACCACATATTTGATTAAAACAATACATTTTAATACACGTTGAAAATGACGAAATGTTAATTAATTCAAGGAATTGGGTTACAACTGCTCCTTTCATAATTAACAGGATAGTGCAAAATTTTTGTTCAATTTTATCGCTGATGTATATTTATTTTTACTGACTGAGCGAATCGAAACGCGCGATCAAAAATTGCCACATCGTGAAGAATAATCGGCACAACATTCCGATGTACGTACGATTGATTTATGAACAAAACATATCAAGTAAGCTTTGCCATTTTAATTATTTCCTAAATACCTCCTTCAAAAGTACATTTTTTAGTATATAATTGAACATGCAACCGAAAATATCACGTGTTCAGGGCAAATAAATCACTACGTTTACACGTACATAATTATTAAGATATTCCGAGAAATCGACACACACCGTCGATCAGTTAAACGAAACATGCTGTACTTGCATCAGCTCGCAATTAGTTCTTAATAGCTATTTCCTCGATGCACATCATCCGGTCGTTCACTCGCCGTATGTACCGCGGAACATAACTTTCACGCTCCGAAGAAACTATTACCGCTATCTCCCGAAGTCGCTATAAACGTGTCTCGACGCGAACAGTTGTTTCTTTCGGTATTTCTTATTTTTCTTTCTTTCTTTCCTTCTCAGCAACTTATTGTCAAGTAGACGATCCATCAACTAGCATATCCTTCGAGGAAAGTTACTTTCCTTGAGCGAGCGATTTCGCATCGAACTTGTGGCGTAATTGTTGCGATTTGGAAGCTACGCACCGCGTGTTTAAGAAGGCTACAAATTAGATTTGCTCCTCTCGATCTCTACTTTGGAATTCAGAATAATTGCTTCGCGGCACGATAAAGGAGATATCATCTTTCCGCCAAGATGAATCTCTTTGTTGCTTTTAGAAAAATGAGATGAGTATTTCAAAAATATCTTCTCAGAGAAAGACGACTGCAAAAAAAAAAATTACCGGAGTATCTTTTCTCCAGATGGGAGCCGAGAAACTTTCTGCAAAATTTTCGGAGGCCGTGAAAGTTGCGGCGTATAACAAATTGTTACTTCACTGCAACATATGATTTACGGGATTTGCTTATACATCATTACGCATATATGTCAGCAAATGCATTGTAAGGTATTCGCATGTGTATTGCAATCGTGCATTTCAATCCTGCATTTCGGAAGCATTAAGGACGTATCCAATTTTTTCTAAATATTGCGGCATCAAATCTTTAATATTAATTATTATTGCCGAAGGTTTCACATCCTCGGCGCAATTGAATTATTCAAAAATCTAAATTAAGCGTTGCTTATTACGTGAAAAAAGAAAATAATGAAACATTCTAATCTCCGAGATCTTCCCCTTTTTACATAGATGATAAATCGAGAGAGGATGTGAAAGCTCTTTAACAAATAACGGAGAAAATTGTACATTCTTGATTAAAGTCTAAGCATTTAAGTTCTCCCAATAACTCATGACGCAGCGTTTCTCCTTTTACACGCGAACCAAATCAGCGAAATATTAATGACAATGCTAATGATAATGACCTATTCATTGATATAAATGTGTAATCTGCATTGCGCAAATATTAATAACGGGAAAATGCGATTATTCATTTAATGTGATTACTTATAAGAATCTTTTTCGCAATATAATTATCAATACGGTTATTAAGTACCGTATGATACGTGACAATGTGAAAACTACACTTTCATTTGGAACGGAGAGACATAAACAGGTATAGATAGGCAGACGCGAACGGGAGAAATCTCTGAGATTTTTCGTTAAGGTATAACCTGATGATCTTCATTCAAGTGCATCTTGTTCAACAGACGTAGCTTCGCGAAGCGGACGAGCAATAAGTCGAATCTAGCGAAAGTTAAGCTTGTAATAAACGAATGTAAATACAAATCCGTATAATAATTCAATAAATCTGCAAGCTTGTTAATAGAAATTCTTTCTAAAATTTTTTTAGAAAGAAAAATGAAGAGCGAACGAGAGAGAACAACGTCTGTATAAAGATTTATTTATGATAAAGAGGATTTATTTTTAAGATTTTAAGATGAGAAAATTATAAATGTTAAAACAAATATCTCATTACATTAATGGAACATTTTTAAAAATATTATTAATATATATACATTTGTGCCAATTATAATTATAATTATTCATATTATAATTATTAATATGTTATAATTATAAATAATTATATTACAATGCAATTATATACGACATGCTTTTAATTTACTTGTTACTTTGAATAGTTTGAATATTTGAAGAATTGCAGTATGATTTATTTTATATATGTCAATCATATAAAATTTATAAATATTCCATCAATGTATATTGAACATTCAAAAATATATTCCCTTTAATTTTTATGTTTTGAAATATTTTTATCATTGTATGCAAAAATAAAACAACCTTGTTCTCTTATCTCATTACAAACGTAATATATATTTTAACATTATCTTGATAAGATATTTTTCAATGTTATTACTGATATTTCATTTAGCTATTCTTCATAAAAAATTGCGTAACTAACATGCCTACGCTTAAAACAAAATTAAAATATGTTTGCATTGCAAAATTATTAAATGCTTACCTAAAATTTTTAATAATTAACGAGTGGATTTGCTCAACAATTGCACCGTCGTAAATATTATATTTTTAATTTTTTTTAATATAACGAGTAGAATTAAAAGTCAAAAGTCAGTTAAAGTAAATTATTATCCATACAATACACGTACAATACTCTATTATAATAGAGGAAAGCAAGTGGTTCGTTATAAGATTATCTAAAGTTCTTAAAATAAAAAAATAATCACTTTATGTTACTTTACGTCACAACTTTGAGAAAAAATCCCGTTCCCGTAATTTACGTTTGTACACATATGATTTCCATTAGACTGATTGAGTGCAATCAGCGAAAAAACTTGCCGATCAAGTTTCCTATCGCGAAGTCGCCCCAACGCGGAGTAACCTCGACTTGAAGGAGAATCTTGTTCGCGAGGGACAGAAGAGATCATCTTACCTGACGCGGTTCTTTAGCTAAGGAAAAGAGTACCTTATGTCGCGAGTTCGGATCCTTGCTCTCCTCGTGCGTGCAACGGGGGCGTAGTAGTGTGGCGTGCCGGGATCGCGTCCGAAAGTATTACAACCGCACCCGCGACTCCACGTCAAAGTGACATGGCCCGACGACCGTGCGTCTCGAGAGGATGACACCGCCGCGAGAGGTGTCCGGCGGGGAAAAAAATGCCTCTCCTCTTCTTTTCACGAAAGCGGGAGACAAACCGTGGCACGTCGTGGTCGCTCGACAAAGTGGCAGCGCCGCGCACCAGCTTAGCCGGTCCGCTTTATAACTTTGGTGCCTTTAGTATTCTCCGCCACCCGGTGGCTTTGGTGGTGGTCGACCGGTACGTCGGAGGTGGTATCTTCTGCGAGCGTAAGCGATGTATAAACGCAAACGAGGCCAAAACCGCGGATCGTGGTGGGAATCGATCGTGGGGATAGATCAACCGAGTTCGGTCAAGGCGAAACGCGCGAGGTAGGATCGAGAATCTCCATCGGGATCCCACCCTCTGACCGTCGTCGTCAGTCTGCCCTCTCCTTCTCCTACTCTCCCTCCCTCCCACCCTTCCTGCCGATTTCGCGGATCTACGAAGTACGAGTGGCCACAACGGTCCACGGGGTTTCAGGTAGATTTCTACTTCCGTTCGCAGTTTCATGGAATCGAATCCATAAATGGTTTTCCATGTGCTTCTCAAAATAAAATGGATAAGGTATGTAAGAGTAAAAGAATGACTACACATTTTAGTTTTCACTTCTTTGAGCCATCCGCGAGTTCTTCTCTTGTCTTTCAAAGCTCCGACTTCTTGATTTTCAAAGCTCCGTATAATGAGTATTTTACTAATAATACTTGCTTAGTTCATTTGAATGTAATCTATTGCAATTATTAAATTAATTCGTCAAATATTTAAAGTAAAATACCTATAACTATTTGTATTTATTAAAAACGACTGTAATTTCATCTAATGTGACACAAAAAAATAATTATCTCAACGCTGTTTTTAGTTTTTAATGAAAGTTACGAATCGGTAAGAACAATATACATTTTAAAGAGGATATAATTCAACCGGTAAAATTCACGATTTCATCGTTTCATGTCTCTTCTTGTCTTGTCGTTGTCAAAATAAGTATATCAATTTAGCGATCGAATCATGTATGTAATAATCCTCTTAAAAAAAAAAGAGATCTCTCATCATCACAAATGTATATTGTGATTATGCTAATATATTGATTGGCATATTACAATCAATCATCGATTATTACACGTTTCATAATATTAAGAACGATGGATAAGCGAGATAACATCTCCGGAAGAATTCTTGCGAATAAAAATGTGTCGGAGCGATTCATCTCTCGGACTGATGGCGGAATGCCGTCATGTAGGTGCCACCGGCTACACGATGCTGTTGTAGCCTCGTTTTCCAGGCGAGAGCCGTACAGCATCGTCCGGCGCGAGGCCTCCACACAACAGTTTTTACAGCTTCAGGAGCCTCGTGTCAGAGAAGTGGGCGCTGGGGCATCGACGACAAGGACGAAGAAACGCGAGAAATATCGAGATTCCCTCTCGTTAACCTTAGAAAATATTACCCCAGGATAGTAGCGATCTCCAAACGATACGTGAAATAGACGCGTGTTAGAAAACGATAGAAGCATAAATAGAAAGGATCTAAAATAATGCTCGGTCGACAAATTGAGTCTTGATTTGATTCTCGGCGCGAGAGAAAATTACCGCACTTCAATATTGTTTCTTGAAATGCATGAAAGGCACGCGCGCGCGTCTCTTATTTTATTGATTGTTCTCAAATGCAAGCTCGGCGATCAATTCGAATGTTTCCTCGTCGGCGCGACGAAAAAAGAATTTTTTTTCTTCCCTCTCTACGTAGCTCCAGCAAATGTCGGCGCGAAAAGAAAAACGGCGATCAAGGAGAAAGCGGTGTGGAAGGCACAAAACCTATGTCAAGGATAATCCGGTGAATTGAAACGGGTCAATGGACCGCTCGCCGACTGTGTAGCACGGTTCCAAAATCCAAATAGTTTCGGTCCACGCACCTCTATCGGTTCCTGTTTACCTTTCACCTAGTCATGATTTACCATTACGTTTAAATGGACCGGCACCACTTATCTATGAATTCGCTGAGATTTCACCGACACCGCTAATAAAAACTGTCTCGGGCAAAAAGCTCCGTTCTGTCGCCGATAATCTATTCGCGCGACTCGAAGAAGAAGTCTCTTCCGGTTTGCCGGAAAAATAAGAGAGCAAGCAGTTTCTCTCCCCGAAATTTTTACACCGAAACCCTCGACCGATAAGACACGGATTGCATAAGGATTTCGCTACGCGGGAAACCTTGGAACGCGTACTGCAATGCGTACGCGGAGAAAAGCAAACTAATTTCGTCACGTGCGCTATCCCTACACAGTTGACCATTTATTGCAGCGGCAGAAATTTAACGATCTTCGACTGTTTTCGTTTTCTTTGCGAGCGGTCATTACGCATTTCTTTTCTGCGAAGAATCAACCGAAAGACAATTACGCATTTTTGTACGGACAATTATGCACGAGGCATAAATGTTTTTTAATTAAGTTATTAAATTAATCGGAAGTAAATGTGATAAATCGTCGGAAACAATCGATCCGTATATATCCACTCTCGTATTTACGCGTAAAGTGACACTTCAATAAGCTTCACTCGCATTCCCCATTGTTAATGAATGAGACAGAAACGCTGTCAATAAGTCACGTTTTTCTCGGTAATATCTGGAGACAGTTAGGGACACGTGTGACAGTTATCTGGCGCTAATTTGTATGCTACACGGGAATGATTTTAATAACAGAGTTCAAGGATTGAGGAATCGGTGTCCCAATCCGAATTTCGGGTAATTTAATGCCTGTTTTAACGGCTGACGTGCCTCACCGGGTCTCACCGGAATGTAACAATAAAAAAAGGAAAAGCAAAAACGGGACTGTTTCACGTGATCTCTTGGCCGCTTAGTGGGCCGATGGGAAGCCCGGATCAGAATCAGCAGGTGAGATACTAAGAAGCTGGGTTACTGGGTACCGGATCATCAATCGCGGTATCGCCGTATCGAGCTAAACGAGTATCAGCGTTGTCATTAAATTGTTCTTTTTGCGAGCGAGGTAAAACGAAGCCAAAAATGGACAAAGAAGAAAAAGGTCACCCGAAAATCGGGTTGACGTGGAAGAAAGCGAACACTTATCACTTTCAGCAAGGATCTCTATAATCGATTAATTTTGAACGGCGAACTAGACAAGCAGTAACACGTGTTAAGGCAGTACCGTTAGAAACTAGCGAGTTCGGTTTCGTTGTAAAAGGTATTTGTTCGCCGAGTGAGCAAATACCTTTTTGATCTGGCCATTTGCAGGTTTTAGTCAATTAACATGTTAAGATATTAAGAACAATTTATTATTGTCTCTAATCGGGAGACAGTTTATGTCATAATTTTCTTAATTTTAATAATTTAATAATATATAAGACTCTTAGATTTAAACGATTAGTAACTAGGATAAGCACTCAGAGTCAATAACACGGTAATTAGTGTATGGCTAATTTAATTTTTAAATACAATATTCTTTAACACATCGAACGTTTCTGTCTTCTTCAGACCTTCATTAGCGATAGTTATGAAAACTTTTATGCTATTTAGTTATTCACCTTCGCTCGTTCCGCACGTGTCCGTATCGGAATCACATGCGGAACAAACGAAGGTGAATAACTGCATAGTGTTTTTAATATAAAAATTTGCATAACTATCGCTGATGAAAGCAGAAACCCTGAAGAAGACAGAAACGTTCGATGTAAAGAATATTGTATTTAAAAATTAAATTAGCCACACACTAATTACCGTGTTATTGACTCTGAGTTGCCTATCCTAGTTACTAATCGTTTTAATAATTTATAACTAATGAGTGAATATTCACAAAAATATTTACGTTAAATGCCGAATACAAATTTATAATGAATATTTCACATTCAACGTTAATTTAATAATACGTATTGCAGAGGGAGATGTGTGTGCCCATCCAAAAGAAATCTGGCTAATATATTCTCCGAAACGAAACTTTCCTTCGAGCATACTTTTTGGTCGGCCCTGCGCCAAGCGTGCCTGTGTGGAAGACCGTCGACTGAATCTTCGCGGAATGAAACAAGTTTGTGAAGCATGTAAGATGTTCTTGCTACCACCTTTTAATGACATAATGATGTAATTGAACGAAGGCACGACGTCGAGAAACCCCCTATTACTCTTCCCAAAACATCGCCGTAATTTCTGTGCAATCTTTAATTTATAAAGCGCAATGGTTTAACGCGAACGAAATAAAATAAAATGCATATGTAGAATATATGGCTAAAATATCACAAAATAACAGCGAAATAGGTCATTAAAAAAAAACTAAAATACAAAATAAATTTGAAAATTGAATAAATTTAAAAATATCTTAAGTCAATATCTTTTTTATCTTTTTCATGAAGAATCTGTTTCTTGACAGTGCTATAATTTATAAAACGTTTTGATTATTGACATGTCAATCATACGTCGATATCAATATTCAACATAATTAACAAGTTGCATCCAACAGATTGTGCTCAAGGATATTTTGTTAAATAATTAATCTGTGCCCCTAAAGTTCAGACATTATAGCGGTTCTAAATGATTTGCTTCAGATATATTGATTTATAACACCAGCAGAAGAAATTAAATGTAATTTTTTTTACGATATGACATGTGACAAATGAATCTTTTTCTTGTTTTACATTTGCACTTTTTTTGCATTTGATTAAATCCGTAGAACATGTATCAGGCACACTAAGGTATCTCTGTGAAACGTAAATTTGTGTTAATGTTAACGCATTAACATAATGTCGACTTTTAATCAACAGGTACTACAAAAATTCAATCGTTTAACAGAGAAGGTCTACATTTCCGTGCGAAATATAGAAATATCATTCAATATTTCAACGAAGTTGACAGGTGCATTAACAAAATAATAAAAATTTGCCAGTGACATTCTATTCGTATCGGTTGTTTGTTTAAATAAAACTCTTGACATTTTAACAGTAGAAAAGTTTAAAACATTTATGAACATCTCATAGGTATTTCGAAAGTGTCACACTTCGGCAATCGAATACCGGTACATCATCATGATAATAAGGCATTTCATACTAATGTATTCTAAAAACATGTTTCAGTATCGTCGAACATATTGTATAATTTATTATCACACCGTAAAGAAATGTCTGAGATGAAAATAATTATTGTAGCAAACATTTCGTCATAGAAATGACGCTATCACTGTCGCTTGCGTGTATACGGATTCAGGTCTAATACACGTTCTGGAATTATAACGGGACCTTTCTATTAGGATCTTCAGGCACTTGATAACAGAATCTAATAGGTAACGACCCACTTCTCGATGTAGATGAAATATCGATCTTTACAACGTCCCAAGAAGTACAATCAGACGCAAGCAATTACATTTCGAAACGCCGCTACTTTATAATATTAGCTTATTATTGTACACATATATATTATTTTATTAATGTCGTTGTCGTCCATATTATTAGTCTAATAATCTAAATAATCTTAATCTCGATAGCCGAAACTAGGCTAATTGGAAGACGTATTGCCCGCGCGTTAGAGAAATCGGACAGATATAGATCTAATTTCAGAAATTCTTCGTAACTGTTTTTAAATCCCACATGCCTAGGGCCTATCTAGGGCATCATTAAACGCGAAGTACTCCTCCAGTAAGTTTTCTCCAAATCATCTTAGTAGACGAATGTGTCGCCTCCTCATGAATAAACAGCGCTTCAAGCAGTGGACATCTCTCTTAAAGCTGAGAAAAAAAGACAGAATGCCACATGTTGCACGACCTCGTTCGTCGTGGCTTTGCGGCTTAGCGCGGCGACAACTTTACTTTACACTCTCTATTTTACAAGCGGCTGAATGGCAGCGATTAAAGAAACAAAAAACTAGGCTCATTTGTATCTCCTTAGACCGGCCACGATACGATTTTAAAGAGCATTCTAACAAGCATATAGGTGGCACGTTACATGCTTGCTCCTTAACGATCCATTTTATGTGTACAATAAAAAATTTTTTTTAGCGTTTGAAAGTTTATTGTCTACTGATTTTATCAATGCATTTATTCTGCGATTCACAATTAGTGCAAAATCAGCGTGTATGTTTTGTGTTTCGCAAAATATTAAGTTTCTAACAAATAAAAAAAAAATAATAAAAATAAATGACATAAATAAATAATATTAATCTTATTTATTAATATTAAATTTATCTGATTTACGTGTGTGTGTGTGCTATTTATGTATTTTTATATGTGAAAAAAATCCGTAATATGATAGAAAATATTACAGAAGAGAAATCTTTTAATTTTATTAATACTATTCCGATGATACCTTTTGTGTAATTTTATTATTACTTCAAAAAGATACTGCTAGTGTAATCGAAGGCTTTGACTGCTCACGCTTTGATACAACAACAATGCAATGCCGAGCATATGCATTGCAATGCGTGACGTTACAGCTAGCGTTCTAACTCGGCAAAACACAGTTTCGCACGACAGAGAAAATAAACTTGGTGAACGTCACTCAGCGCGGATTTTAATGTCGCATACTTCCTGGGAAAATGATAGCTGACACACTTTGGCACCTCTTGCGGAAATGTGAGCGTCGCGAGGCATTACTTAACCACGAATTTAAGAAATAATATTTGGTGTCTCTTTAAATATTTGCCGGCCGTTGTAGATCTTCCGAGAACTCATCACACGTTAAATATCAATATATCTGAGACTTGCAAGATTCAAATTCCTTCTTGTCATTCAAATCACGTAACTTCCTGCAAGTAAAATATAGTAGTGCATCGACTGAATTCTAAATCTATAACCGAGCTCGACATTCAAGATCAACTATTTCACGTGTATTAATTAAATGGAGGAAGAGAATAGTCTACCGTCACTTATTGTTAGTCAAATCTTCTTTTTGCATGTATAAAGTATTGATGCTACGACCTGGAAGTGATACAACCATTATACGATTAAAATCAATCAATATCAGTAAATTTAAACGTAGACTATGAATCTATTACGTTTGTTTTTGAGAATAGGTCGTAAATAATTATGAAATACGTCGCAACTCTCAAACGACAAAGTGACTTGTTAGACTCATTATAAAGTTAACAGGCGTGATTTTTCAGATGCTATTTGCATTGCCTCTGCATTGTTATTGGAAGCTTATACAAGTAATCGTTATTGCTTCACAAAATTACCCAGTTGATTTCATATAAATATTAACGTGGTACAAAATTCGTTTGCGTTTTGATTTAAAATTATAAAATACTTTAAGAGATGTGAAATGTGTGTGGCAATCTAAATTGAAAATAATTATAAAAAGACAATATAATCGCGATGGATCTTTATCTTTATTACTGCAAAA
Source organism: Wasmannia auropunctata (assembly GCF_000956235.1). Taxonomy (NCBI): domain Eukaryota; kingdom Metazoa; phylum Arthropoda; class Insecta; order Hymenoptera; family Formicidae; genus Wasmannia; species Wasmannia auropunctata. The sequence goes on along the minus strand of NW_012028382.1, from coordinate 1,926,046 downwards.
ACCATGAATAATTCTGATGCAACAGTTATTGGAAATTTTAAACTTGCCTTTCCTGCGCGATTTATAGTATTGTCATCCGCGATGCAAATCGCTGACAATTCCAATAAGTGAAACTGCTTTCGACGTGTTTGTTTTTGCGATAACCAGTCTATAGTTAACGCCTGCTTGAAAAGAAGGGAAAAGTTGTTCGATAGAGAGTGGTTGCACTTCCTTTCTCCTCTGCATCAGTTAGAGATAGGATCGTATCGTAATTATTGACATTCCTGACTAAGATAAGAGCATAGTATTCTTTTCAGAACCTAATCTATCCTGAAATATGCGATATATTAATTGTCTCGTTATGTTCTATAACATCGACATTTTGCGAACGTTAACATGTCAGTTATACATAATGTTTCTTTTTAGAAGTCGTGTATATGTATCGCCCAATCAGATTTCGACTGTTTCCATCTAAATCTTCGTAATTTTTGCCTAAACATTAATGAGATGTTTCACAATGCGTCGTTTTGTTCTTTAAATTCGTGAAAGTGTGTAATTTCTAGGACAGCGCAGATTGGCATCGTACAAAAAGTGAAATGTTATATGCTGCTGCATATATAGTTTCATCGTGTAGCACGTATCGTTCAAGGTAGAAGAGAGATAATATCGATCTGATGATCGGTTTCACTACTGTCTTTTTATATATTTATATTTATACTTGAAGCCATTAAGTTTCGCTTTCTACGTAAACCGCAGGGACCGTAACGTGCGGATTACCACCTGGTACCGCCTTAAGTTTGAATCCTAATTCGAATGGATATAATTGATCGATCCACAATATCAGCGTAGACGCCGTAGACAATCGGGAAAAGAATTAAAACGATATACAATTGTTATTCCCCCCCTCCCTTCCCCACCAAGACAAAGTGAAAGCGATTGATTTTTATTAAACCTCTGTGATCATGCGTTTTTGCATTTCTCCTAATTGAAACGCTTAATAAATCTAATAATAGAAATTAATATGGGTTACACAGCTGAGCTGATTGTTATTGCTCACAATTTTTTAATTACAATAATATAATAAAACACATGTATTGATGTACAATATACACTGTTAATCTATAACGTCAAATTTAACCTTATTTAAGTCACTGCTTCTACTTAATAGATATAGTTATTTTTAACTAAAATAATAGAATTTAACCCAAATTTGACTTAAATTTGAACTGTTTTAAATTATTTAACTCTGTTCTAGTAAAATAAATATTTATTAAGTAGGAGCAGTGGTAACTAAATAAGTTTCAGTTTGACACTATAGATTTAACAGTGTATCTTAAACGTTTCGACCTTCCAATAACGGTTTTCTCAGCGTTCACAGAATAATCATAATAAATTATTAATTTATATTTATTCGAAACTGTATAGATATATATTATAATTATACATTTCTTTACATTTTGTCACATTGTGAATTTCAATTCATGCTGGCCACGCTACGTAATTATGGCATATTTGTTATCCACCCTCCCGTTATACTTACAAAAGTTTAAAAGCTACGCACGCATGCATTATTAGAGCGTATATTTTTCCGAACGTAATTCGATCGATTGGCCAATTCGACTAATTAATCTGTTCGCAAAAGAGAATCCTCCGAGGAAGGAAATCGACTGTAACGTCCGATCGTAGTGATACACGTAAGACGCAAACCGGTTGGAGGCTGATTGGCGCACTTTCTTCGATACGTCTCTACGCTAGCCATGATCACCTCGCTTTCGAGGTCAATGTCTAGGCCTGGCGTATACACCCGAGATGCGACTGACTCCTCTCGCATATACAGGCGCAACTTTCCTTGATCGGAGTGACTGACATTCGGCGCGCGCGAAATTTTCTTTGCTTCTCGACGGCGTACGTTTGCATGCGGTGTAATATGAGCAATGCGTAGCGTGTGGAAAGCTTCAGTTTATTAATGATTTTAATTATTGTTTTGAGGCTTGAAACGAAAAAAGCTATAGAAGCGTTTTCAAGGTAAGCCGATGTTACACAGATTGATCGTTATCGTCTCCAGGACCGGTTATTATAGCAGATCTCAGGTCAACTATTACGGTTTAATTGCCGTTATATACGATATTCTTGTTGCAATAAAATAATACTTATTGCGCCGAACAAGATTAGCAAGATGACGCAGAGATTATAAGTTTCATATAATTAAACATAGATCGACGAGCAACAGATCCCTTTGATCGTAATGCGCATTAGATGTTTCTTTCGGTGATTTCTCCGCATCACGCAGAGTATATATGCTGGTACGTCCAGTACATCTGACAAATGAAGAAGAAGCGAAAGTAAAACCCCCCTCCCCCTCCTCGGACACGGTGAGTGTCTTCGCGTCCTCGCACGCGATTTTACAGTGTTAATGGCGTAATACGCGCCGAGCGATTGCGCGCCTGCCGAGAATTCCTCGCGAATGGAAAGCGCGTGCCTTTTTGCTGAAATTAAATGCAGAGCCGCCACCTCCTGTTTAAATTAGAGGGAACCGAGAGACTTCAATTATCAATTAAATCGGATTTTAATTCAAAGGGAAACGTAAAATTTAAATTGGTAGCGAAGTCGAAGCGAAGGAAAACGGTGCGCTTCCGGCATGGCTGGCTGGGACATCGTGCGGATTCGTTCAGAGCCTAAACGCGCGATGGGTGGACACACAAAAGTCATTTTGATCCAGCTGCTAACTAAACCGCCTCGGAATCGCGATATGTCGTTGATGCTTTCTACTGTCACATGTCACATGACTAAGTGCGCGATTGACCGCGTTTGAACGTCTCGTCGTCTTGTTAAATGTCGTAGGATGACGGGCCGCGTGCAAACCGTGCGCTCCTCTTCCCGCGCGATTCGTCAAACAGCATATTAAACAAGAAAATTGTTTATGCGAATTACCGAATGCGGCCTCAATCGAGCCGGCCGCTCGTAATTCCTTTGTTCAAAATTGTCGATCATCGCGACGGGAAGTGCGCGTTTTACAATGTGCCGCTTCGTAAATCGCCAAACACGATTACTATCTCTATAGCCGCTCGGCCGGCGACTGTATATAAACTCATTTTGCATTATTCAGAGAAACGTAACCGGCAGGACGCAACTGGCAATTAACAATTCCCGCGGACCCGCGAGAATTTTCGAACTTTTCTGGGATGCCGCCTTCGCGCGAATCGAGCACATACACGGGGCTGTAATGAGTCGATGACCGAGATATTAAAAGTAAGACACATGTGAACAAATGACGAAAGGGGGTATAAGTCGGTCGATAGAGCGTAAACTATAGAGCTAACGAGTCATTCAGCGAACGTACGACAAGTGACAAGTGCGGTATAGTCTTTATGTGCAGTTACGGTTAAACAACCGTGAAAAGATTCGATATTAATTGACACAAATTGAACGCGAATTTAACTAACACACCTCGAAATCATCTGATTTAACGAGAAAAAACACGTTTCAACTTGGTACGGAACTTTCTCCCTTCGCATATAAAGCGAACTGCAGGTGGAAACAACAATTAGACTTGAATAAATGTCACGAGGTGACAATTTAAGGAATAATCAGTACGAAAAGGACTAAAATATTTCACATTTTGTCGACCAATTTCGACCAATTGCATGCTTACTCAGCCAAAGTCATTGCATCGAAAAAGCAGTTCTGCATCTTTTTGCAACAATTTGCGTTAGGCAAGAAAATCGATACAATATTAAAAATAAAAAATTTTACGCTGTACTGCACTTAGAACAAACAAGATATCTCTTTTCTTGCTACGCTTAGATCATCTGGCAGACATCTAACGCGCGGTTCCAAAACTTTTTTTGATATATAATTTTGACTTTCGACAGATACACAAGTGCAGCATTCTATCCTTTAATCGCGGATATCTGATTCGAACAAGCGGATCGTTCATAATATCTCTCGGCTCGAGAGACATGCACTTGCGCTCTAGCAAAGCAAAAATCTAAAGCGATTCATTATCAAACGAGCTAGGTAGCATATTTCGCGAGAAATTAGCACGCCGATAACTCTTGGAGTATAATTTTTCGTAGTCACGACAATATAAAATCGTTTGGCGAGGATCTCTTACCCGAGAGTATCGTTCCTCGGCTGATTTCTCCGGCGTGATTCGAAGATGATCACGCGTGACCTTCTACTTCGTGGCGACGACCCTCTTTGCCGGTGCCGCCGTGATTATAACGACCAGAGAGTATCCCGTTGGGATAGGCGAGAGTTTTCATTCAAGAGGATTTCGTCTAACGATCAGCTCGATGATGTGAGCACACCAGCTCGCCGGCGATCTCAGCGAGACGATCGAGGCGGTAGCAGCGCGGGTTGCTCAGGGATCGTCACCCACGTCGACGATCCATACGCGTACACGGTCACCATCACCCGCGCGGACGGACCTTCGGTGTCGCCTGGCGGTCCCTGGACAAACCCGCGCACGGGGGCGGAATTGAAAGTAACGTGGCCGTCGGCGCGACACGATCTATCGTTTCCGTCAAGCGATAATAATTAGCTTTCACGCGCCTCAATTCACCACTTCGCCTCCCGCTGTCGCCGCGTTTTCGCGCGCGCTCTCCTCGGGGATGGAAAAACACTACGGAGCAACGCTCCCTGGCCATTCCTCCGTTCGCGGAAGGTGCAGGCGCCGGCTGGCCGCCATCATAGAAATCAATACAACCCTACAACAGGGGAGCCTGCACCCCTGTGTGTATACATACATGGGATTCTCTCAAACGGGACATGCCGTCGCTTTGCACCGCTAGCTGATTACGAACGGAATGCACGGGGAATGGGACATCGTTTTAAGATTTGCAAATCAGTCGCTGGGATATAAAACGTGATTGATCATAGCTGGCCACAAGTCCCATCGATCTTCTCGCTTTTCAACCACATATATGAAGGTCCTGTAGAAATAAATCTTTTTCTTTTCGCCTTTCCGCCCGTGCTTTAACCTGACCGGGGTAAATCGCGATGTCGAAATGTATTTGTGGGAAGAGAATAATGAGGACAACAGAAAATGGATGTGCAAGACTTTCTATGTGCTTTATCTTTTTGACCGTCTCACTAGTATCCGCTTTACTGTTTGCTGATCCACCCACGCGGTGTGAAATTCTTCCGATGGTAACAGAAGTCTACATTCGGATCAAAGTATATGGATTAGCCTTAGAAGAAACTTTCACTATATTAGCAGTAACAATCGATACCAAAAGCCTAAACTGTTAAAGTTAACTGTAGTTTGTCCAATTTCCTATTTCTTCTTAGTTCTGCTCTTAGAAAGAGATGCATATAAAAATTCTCTTATTTTAATTGTGTTCTACATTTTGTATCTAAAATACTCTTTCGAAGTTCGATAACTTTTCTTATAACGCACGAACAGACAGGTGAAAATGTGATGATCTTTTTATAGATGATCGATTTTTTAAGTTGACCATTCTTTTAGGTGGCAATTCTTTTAACGGTTAAAGTCTGGGATCACTTGTTTCAGTCCAAAGATACGCTCGCTAACTAATTTACACTGTGCAAGGATCGAGGAAGAGGCTGGGAGCTGACGAGGAAGAAAAGCAAAAGCCTAGCTAGGGTCTTTCGAGCCAAAGTGCAAGATTCATCTGTAAAAACAAAATTAGCTGCACTGCGTAAAAAAAAAGTATTTGCATACATTTTCTGAGATGATTCTGCACGAAACGAAATACAGCTCCACAGCGTCTTATTGAATATATCAATATATGAAAAAAACAATATACTCTCTCTAATATAGAAATACATTAATACAGCGATATTTTCGTTTTTGTGAAATTATCTTAAAGAAGATATAATAGAGATGTGAGAAGAAAGACTCTCTCATTATCGTATATTTTCTATCCTTGCGTTTTTTGCATAAATAATTCATCATTGAAAATAAATCAAGCAAATCTCCGCCTCTTCGGCGGATCTGAAAGCGTCGCCTCCCTCCGCGCCGTCCTACACCCTTGAAGAGAGATAAGCGAAGGAGGAACGAGAGGTCTCATCGAGGCCGACGAACGAGGTCGGGTTTTAGACGCGCGTGACGTTTAAATGTACGGTACCGTTGCTCAGGACGCGAGCAGGAGGAAAGGGAAGGACGCGCGTTGCCGTGGCGAACCGCAATCTCGCGCTTCCTCCTCGGTCATTTGCGAAGCCCGTGCATCGGTACCTGCTACATCCACACAGTTCCCCGGACCCAGACGCCTATACTGACCCACTCTCACTCTCACCTTTCTCTTTCCCTCTGTCTCTTTTTAGATTTTCTCCTCTCGAGGAGCGGATCTGTCTTCTCGCGCGCGTTATCAAGATGATAAGATATGCACATTATATATACACACACATCTAGCTCTCTTCTTCGTTAGATCATTTTTGACGTGCAAATACAGCGCTACTTCAGAAGGAGAAGATAAGGTAAAGAATAAGAGATTCCGGAAATATTGGAAGCGTTGCAAGACTGACACATGTTACACGTGCAACGCGCGACGCGATAAAATGATATAAAATTAAAAGTCTCCAGAGATAAAACGCGCGAGCGGAGGAATATGGTACGTGTCTGAAACTGCAGTTGCAAACAAAAGAGGAGATCAGACTGTCGATACAATTCATTAGCGAGCCGGTGTTAAAAATCGGAATGATACACGAATGTAACATTCCTCGCGTGCGCGGGTAGCTTCGACCCGCGCGTCACACGCGCGATGCAAATTAGCGGTATCTACGCAGAACAGTAAATCGTTACGCAATTCGCGACGGGCAATTGCGACAAGCACAAAAGCGGATGACGATACCTGTAATTGGATTAGATTGCGACAATAAATGCGATTGATAATTGACTAATTGCCGCGCCGCCCAGGACCGCGGTCTGGCAAGGGATGCACGCGGGAAGACGTCGCGGTGTCTCAGTCGCGACGGGCACGTCCGGCTGAGATGAAGCGTGCACTTCCAGTAGTTTTCCTTCACCTATGGTGGACTGCTCTCCCGGAAGTATGTTCCTCGAGGTAAACGACTTCGTACTCCTTTAAAAGTCATTTTCGCTTCACTACGTATAACGCGACAAACCGCGTCGCTTCATCGCGGCGTCTTTTATCGCTTTCGAATATCGCCGAAGAAAAATCGTGCGCAACAGTTTTCCGTCTGTGAGACGCGAAAGGGAGTGGACCCCGAGTTCGATCGGTGTCTCTTCTCTTAACATATTCGTATCAGAAAGAAATAAATCGCAAAAGTTGTAAAATAAAGCAAACTCTGCTACTTTCTGAAAATTGCCAGATAGGATGATTTGAAGTATATGCGACCAGAAAAAAAATCGTTACGACGATTAATGTTAAGATCAATGCTACTTAATGTTTAATTTGATGGTATGATACCAAACTCTTGCACATTTTCGTGAAAAGGAAAGAAACAAATTTTCCAACTCCGACTCCTTTTACTTCTCCGCAGACGGAGATACGCCGCGGTATATTAAGTCGCTCGTTAACAATCTTTCTCTCGCGCGATCAAATAAGTTACCTAACCGAAAAGATAAGCAGTTTCGTCTTGACGGTGCACGTAAAGTCGTATAGGACTAAAGAATTCTCCCGCGTTTAATGTAACGAGAATTCTCGATGAGTCAGTAACGAAACATGTAATACCAAAATGCAAATAAAATGACGAACGTTGACAATGTTGAATAATTAAACAAATTGCGTTAATAAATGAATGAGAAAAGAATTTTAATGATGATGAGAGATGGGATTTTCCTCGCCAGCTTGTTTAGCGAAGATGTCAACAATTGCTCTATGACGTCGAGGCTAATTTTGCCGGAACATTATGTTAAAGGTAATATGCGGCTCATACTTAGAGGAGCTTGCATTTTTTTTACGTTTCTCACTCAAAGAATAAGCAATTATATGTAAAAAGATAAAATTTTCTGCAGAAATTAGACCGCCGTCGGGCGCGCCTGTAGTGGTGAACTTCAACATTTTAGTGGTCGACATAAATTCTATCAACGTTGAAGATATGGACTTTCGGTAAACTGAAGTGAGATAAAAGCTTTTCTTTTCAGTCACAATCAGAAAATCGAATGAATTGATATATATATATATATATTTATAAAATATGGAATTTAATTAAAATATAAAGATAATTAATCTTTTTCATTTAAAGTATAAAATTCAGATGTAAAAGACTATACAGGGTGTTCATAAAGTATCGGACCCCCCCTCTATCTCAGAAAATACTAACTGGATTTCCTAAAAGTTTTGTATTTAAAGTTTTTTTTATCCAGTTAGTATTTTCTGAGATAGAGAGGGGGGGGGGATCCGATACTTTATGAACACCCTGTATAGTCACAAGTGTGCATATTTATTAGCGTGGACATGTTCGTCAGTCAAAGTTGGATAGAATCTCGACTGAATATGCCTCAAGACATTTTCGAGGAAGGCGATGATTATGTTATACTTCCCTCGGAATTTTTCGATAATCTTTGGCAACCAGATCCGTATTTTTTAAATTCGAAAGTTTCCGGTAAGGTTAAAGAGTAAACTATATTATTCAACTTCCGTGCTAATAAATTATGTATCGATACGATTAGGTATTGATTTTCAGAGATTGCGACTTTAAGCCACAAATTCTCATTGGTCACGTTGTACCGGAATAAGACTATTAAATATTCTGCACGAATTAACGCTATTGTCGCCTGTCAAATGGAATTTCAATTGTACCCGATGGATATTCAAATCTGTCCAATTTATATAGAAAGCTGTAAGTAAAGTTTAAAGTACAAATGTAAATGCAAATGCGAGAAGCAGTCGACAATGTACAATAGAAACACACTCTTTTCTAAAATTATTTTTGAAACATGACAGAGAAGCGACAAGAAACGTGAATATTCTCGAATATCTTGGTAAATTTATCTACTTTTTACGATCTAAATTATTTCCTGCAGTTTCCTATAATACAAAGAAGTTGCGCTTAAAGTGGGGCGCGGGCGGTGTTACGGTAAATCCCGAATTGAAACTTTTGCAATATGACATCGGGAAGCCCGCGGTACTCGAAGAAACTATAGATTATACGCTCGAGAAAAATGGTATGTTAAAATTCAATACACTTACGTATTTAATCTGCACTCCCTTTTATCTGAATCTGATATCTAATCAATAGCTCGATCTCCCTTTTTGTCCAATATCGCTGTTTCAATTACAAATTATGCATTAGAACTTTGCCAATTAATAATTTGATGATCCTCGTAGGAAATTTCTCTCGGCTGGTGGTCTTCTTTCGGTTCGAGAGGCAGATCGGTCACCACTTGATACAAACGTTCGCGCCGTCGACTCTGGTGGTGATGCTCTCCTGGTTCAGCTTCTGGCTGGACTTGGACGCGATTCCTGGTCGAGTGGCACTTCTGGTGACGAGTATGCTTACACTGGTAACGATGTTCACTGGTCTTAAGAGCGATATTCCACCGGTGGCGTATATCAAGGTGTGTAAATTTGCGAATGTACTTCGAAGCTTCAGTATCGCCTCTTATGCGCTTGTTATGGAACTCTCTGTATAATATAGACAGCGCCTCGTATTGATATCCGTCTTTTCTGTATAAAAATCACACCGTTTGCTTCACACAGGCACTGGACGTCTGGATGGCAGGCTGTATGATGTTCGTGTTCGCGGCTTTGGGTGAATTCGTCGTAGTCAAAGTGCTCGACTTGCGACACATGAAAAATGATTCGCAAAGTTCCGTGGAATCTCGCTCGGTTCGTGTCTAAACTCATAATAATCTTATCGTATAAGAAGACTGTTGTATTACTATATAATTATCCGTTAAATACGATTATTTTTTAGCGATTAATGATGAAGAGACAAAGCACTTGGGATAATGAATTCGTTCACACGATCAAACCCATAAATAAGCACATTAATAATAATCTATTGCCAACTCAATGGCTAGATCCCGAATGCCAGATAAAGCAAACGCGCAAAACGCGCTCTCAGAAAATAGATTGTTACAGCAGAATCGTGTTCCCTATACTCTTTCTACTTTTCGTCGTTTTGTATTGGCCAATAATATTGCTTAAAAGCGCCATAATAAAATGATATGAATTTCGTTGAATATGTATGCTAGAATGCTCCGTACAATCAATAATCGGCACTTTTTATATTTAAATTTTGTGAATGAGTCGAAGAAGACATCTGTATTAATTACAAGTTTGAAACATATTATAAATTTGCATATGATAGAAAAGTAAAATGTTTTTTTTTCGGCATACATCGTTTATTTTTTTATAAACAATACTTACTATATACAATTATCCAAGAATCTTTGTCCTACAATTTAAATAAAGCTCAATCCGTATCGATTTCTTCTACGGACAAATCAGATTCGTCATCTATCGAGACCGCAGAATACCTTGACACATCTTTCGCAGATTTCAAATCTCCTATTCTCAGTATATAGCTTATCGTATATTGATTAAAATCGCATCTGCAAAAACGTAATAAAGTCAATTACGTAATTATTTCTATTTACAGGAACGTGTATATACACTATATATATTTAAAAAATGTAACATTTACATTTTACTAAGGTCGTCATATTTCTTTTGCATATTCTTATGCAGCATTAACAGCAGTGGCATCATTAGCGCGCCATCGATGCGTGACCCGCATTTCGTCAAGATTGTTTCTATCCATAAAAGATAGAAGTGTATATGCCTCGTTGATTCCAATTCAGATGCTATGAATTTCAATAGCTTTTCGATATAAACGTCTGGCATACTCGTCGTTATTAATTCAACTGTAACAGCGAAAAATCGACCGAGAATTTATTATATATCACAGCACTATTAAATCATTAGTATAATTAATTAAAAATATATGTATATAAACTCACTTTCTTTGTACGGAATGGTTTCTATAACTTGTTGTATCAACAGCTTCTCATTTAACTTCAATGCCATCATTAATGCTAAAAATAGTAATACAGACAATTAATTTGTTATTCTCATTATTATTAAATAATACAAAGGCGTCTATATATACCTTTTGCGTAATCGTGTTTATCAAGTGTTTCTCTCACGGTGTCCGGAGTAATTCCAAGCTCCAATTGAAACGGATCGAACATCAATCCAATATCCAAAGAATATATCAACAAGCCTTCCGTTGTTGCTGCCGCCCATGCTTGTCCTATTTTTACAAACACACACTTGAGATACACTTGTTTCGAATAAAATAAATAATTAACTAATCACATTTATTTCTACCTGTGGGAGAGAATTGTAAACTGAGTACTCTCACTTCCGGTTTGACTCTCCTGCTTGCCATATCTCCACTTTTAACACCTGGCAGTCGTAACGATATGTTGCCGCCTTCGCGATGCTCAATTAAAGCTGTGTTTCCAAATTCAGACATGTACTTCCTGTTTATAACATCCTGCCAAAGTAGAAATTAAAAATAGACTTTTAAATTGTTTTACAACTAATTCAGCACTTCAGCCTAATAATAGAAAGGTAAAAAATTTGAAATATTTATAACATATATTGTTACTTACGTCCACGCCATCCAGAGAACGATTCTGAGTGATCTCGTACTTTTTCAACAATACCGATTCTTGAACGTTGTAAATGCACACATTCTTGGAACGACCACCAGCTAATATGCACGTACCGTCAGCCGAGTAACATAACGTAGTGAAAGCTCTGAAAGACAGAATGAACGTATTTAATGATGTATCATTAAGACATACATTGATTTACCGCATTAATAACATTTCTCGCGCTGGGCTACTCACTTGGATTGCAAATTCTTCTTCGCCGTGACGAGATCCGTTTTAGTTCTACCAGCACCCAAATCGGTTCTGCCCTCAATAAAGCCCGTCTGCCTTGCCGTCTTACACTCAAAAAACGTAATCTGTCCGTCCAACGTAGCGACGGCAACTTCTTCTCCGCTCGGTTTGTAAGTCACGCACAGCGCATCAGCGGTTAATCGTACAGTCTCGTGCGCGGAGCCATTTTCAATGGCATTCCATATTTTCAACGTTTTGTCCCAGGATGCGGATACCAGTTCTGTACTGGCGGGATTGGGATTGAATGCCAAGCTCGCAACAGGTCCCTCGTGGCCGCTCAATATCTGAAATTGAGTATTTTAATAAGCACATTATTTTGATTGCATAACTTAGGCATATGTCTATACTTCAAACCAATGTAATTGTAAAAACTAAAATCGTGCAAATCAACGCTCGCGCGCTGTCGAATGGAGTTACACATACCTCTAAAAGTGTCCCAAGTTTCATGCTCCACAGATACACGTCGAAGAAATCTTGGCCACCCGCAGCGAGAAACTCGTCGCTCGCGTCGATCGCCAGGCAGGAAAATTGCACCGGACGTGGCGAGGTGAGAGTACGGAAATTTCTGTACCTCGCCAAATCGTACGCTCGCACCGTTCCGTCCAACGAGGCGGACGCGACGAATTTACGATTGTGACTGAACAGAACGCTGGATATCGACGAGGTGTGCTCGTGGAACGTGAGCGTACAGAATCCGGTTAGCGTGTTCCATAATTTAACTTTCCCGTCGTCGCCGCCCGTTATGATGTACTGGCCGTCGGGACTGTACGCCAGACAATTCATATTAGTTCGATGCCCTTGCTGCTTCATAGCGTATGTTTCACTCTGCCATTCCCAAACCAGGAGCTGACCAGCGTGGGAGCATCCTATAGCTATCCAATCTCCGGTAGAATTTAACGCGATCGACGAAATACGCTGTCGAGAAATACTGTAAAACCATACAGTAGTTTAATTTATCTCTAATATCGCATATATAATAATAATAATGTGACAAAAGATACAAATATGAAATTATTTTATAATTAAAATGTAAACTTTACCTCAACGAATGGATCAAATTAGCATGTGGCATTTCATACAAGTAAAATGAACCAATGTTAAATCCAATAACCAATATATGAGTATCCTGATGATAAGCAGCTGCAGTAAGCTTTGCATCTCTATTTTGTTTGCGAACTTCGTCTGTTAAATAGAAAGTAGCTTGCTTTTTATAACCTAACATTTTGATTTTCTTATTTTCCTCTTTCGTAAAGACCTCTTGTGTATCATCTTGTGGCAAATCATCTGATAAAATATGGATATTCTTATAAATCACTGTTACATGTTATAATACTCAATTATATTACTTACAATTATTTCTGACCAATTATATTCCAACAGATTTTTCATTTATTTATAAATAATATCAAATTCAAAGATTTCGTGGAATGCTAAAGAAATTTTCATTACCTGCGTCTAACAATTTACGTTCAGCATGGGCCTTCTGCTTTTCTGTTCTCTCAATAATTTTTTCTATATCGATATCATCCTCACTGTCGCTGTCTTTGGATTTTTCCTTTTTTGAAGGTGGTTCCATTTCAACCCAATCGTCTGGTTCAAGTGTGCATTCCCAGACGCACATTCGGCCACTTCTGTGAAAAAAATCGTTCAAAAATAAATTTATGAGAAATTATTGCACAGGAGAAAATTCTTGATTAAGTATAGCAAAAATAATTAGACAATCAATACGATGTAAATATTTTAAACTGTATCACTTACTTGCTAATAGTGTACATATCATACTGTTTTGCTTCAAAGAAGCACGCCACAATTACGTCGGAATGACCGCCCAATGTAATCCACCGAAAGTTCGCCCATTTTTGTAAACTGTATATCTTCACGGTGGTATCCTTCGAACCGACCGCCAACAATTTCGAGTCAAAAGACCAATTAACGCACGTTGTCTCAGAGGTGGCTCCGTGAAACGCACGTTCCATAATAAATGGATTGTAATCCCCCGTTTGTAAGCCCGGTGCATTGAAAACGAAAACTGAAACATAAAAGGAATATTATTTTGCATAATTGTTACATATTGTGTTTACGTAAATACAATACACTTTCACAAATTTATAGCACTTACCGCCACCTCCTTTGCAAACTGCAAAATGCTTTCCATCTGGAGAAAACTTTACACGCTTCGGGCGTCCTTTAAATCTATACTTGTGTAAAATCACTTTGCTTATCAGACTGATGATATGAGCTTCACCATCTGCAGATATATTATAAAACTATACAATTACTTCATTCTACAAATACTCCTTCATAAATATGATTACAATAATTTTTACAAGTACATGCGCATATAGAAAGAAGTCTTACCTGCGTTAATCGCGACTAGCATACAACCATTTGGTGATATGTCAATAGTAGTATAATTAAATCTGCTTTCCACAGGGAGCGTCATAGATTTATTGCTAAAAAAAAAAATCATTTTTATGTAAAATTATGTGACGAATCATTACTACATGAAAATAATAAGCTTTATGAAGCTTTCAAATATGTGATATTCACATTAAAATTAATACTTTTATGATTACTTACTTTTTTAAGTCAAAGATTGTGATTCTATTGCCCACAGGGCTAATAACTGACGATCCATCTGGAGAAAAGAGTAAGTCTCCTTTACGATAAACTGTGCCAAGTAAATTACTGAACTGTAACAGAAATAGAAAGCATTATTGTAATTTATGAATATATACCTGCTGTATAAATTTTAAGTTAAAATTATTAACATAAAATTTTTATGTATTTTAATTACATGTGTGTTATAATTATTAGAAAGTAACCAGGTTAATAAAAGTTATTACAACTAAATATACAACTTAAAATTTATTAAAATCTTCTAGCTAAGTGTAAATAGAAAAGAGTACATAAAATACCAACGCAAAAATTATAGGTTAAAAGTATTGTATGCGCGTTATAATTCAAACAATAGGATTTGCACAGAAAAGGAAAATGCGTAAATTGTAGCTTTTCAAAACAGGAAGTGTCTCACCTTATATGAGAATTTCATCTTTCCTTCGTTAATATCAAACGAATATCTGCGGAATCCACGTGCACACCACGCATTAACGCGTCTATCAACAGCATCAAGCGATCAAGTTTACGAGTTTTACGACATGTTTGAATCATGCACTGCAGTTTCAAAATTATCCGAACGATGACGCCACAAGTAAGCACGAGTTCTCTTTGCAACTACACTTTCTTGCACTTCTATCGTCGAACCGCAGAATATAAATTTCTCAGAACTCTCAATAGTAAATTGAGAGATATAAAAATAATATTACAATAATTTTTCTAAAAAAAAGATTTAACTTTTAATTTAACTTTCAACTTATGTTCATTTGTGAAGATATTAAAAATTTAAGTTGTAAAAGTCGATAAGATATCCTGAAAAACTAATTGGATAATAGATGGCACTGTAGGGATAATTAAAATTCTGAGAAAATTATTAATTGTGATTTCAAGGAGTTTGATTCTTCGAATTACAGAAACTGAAAATCTCAAACTTATAAAGAATTGAAGAATACAATTAGATAAAAAGTAATTATAAATTTTCAAAAATTTCTATAATTTTAAACCTAACCTTATAACAACATGATGACATAAATTTTCAAAAATTGACAGAGTACAAAGATAACATATAATTAGGTGAGATATAATTAAAGTGTTAAATCTACCAAAATATAATTTCACGCACGTATATTTCGATTGAATTGTTGACAGTTTTTTCAATAGAGTGGCGTAACGAGGTCAGGGCCGTGATGCAATTTTTGAGAATTCAATATACAGTAAATGGTCAACGTATATAATATAGCAATGAAATAGTTTCTATCATAGAATGTAAAAGAAATGCATCAGCGTAATCTCTTTTTGTTATCTTTGTAATCATATCGATATTCACAAGTACGTCGTTCATCCTATCTCTCTACGTCGTTTATCTCTCGAAACCTCGCGATATGCTGCAGCGACTCAGCTGACACGGACGTAACAGTTCAAACACCCGGTCATGTGCCTGGATTACGTATACGGGCAAATTCGTTGAGCGGGATGATTTTCGGACCGGGACACCGTCGAACGAGCATCGCGGAATGTCGCGCGATCGCGAAGGACATTCGCGCGGTATTCCACCGGGCAACAGGACTTATTCGGAAAAGTCCGCACGGAAAATCGAGGCGGAAAACGCATGTCACGCGCTCTCGCGACGTCGAGAGAGCGGATGCGCGACCGGACGCCGGCCAATCGGCGGGCCCAACGTCAGCCGGCCGGGGATGAGACGCGGCGCGCGATTCGCCGGCGGCGCGGGCGCGCGGCCAATCGCGACCGGACTGACGCGACACGCCGCGACAGCGGCCACCTTCCACCGCGTTGGATCGTATCGTCACTCATCACATGACCCGCGCCACACTGTACTCCGGTAGGCCATATTTGACAGTGGGCCACTAGTTTAGCGACGTGAGTGACGTGAAGATCGCCTCCACGTACGACGATCCCGCGCGAGACTCCCGATCTCCGTGCAACCTGTAAATACAACACCCCGTGATCGACTCGACCGCCGAGACCCGACAAATCAGGCCACAATGAGTGCAGCCACAGAAGACGCCCCGGTGTACTCGCCGTTCTTCGGCGTTATGGGCGCCGCCTCTGCCATCGTATTTTCTGGTGAGTTTCAACTGTCTGCCCGTGCATGGCCACCTCGTGATCTCGCTCGCTCGCTCGCTACGTGCGCTCGTTCGCGACGTTCGGCGACAAACGAGGTCGCGGAGCCGCGAGGCCCGCGTCTCTTACTGCGTTCTCCGCGCGCGCACTTCGCGCTCCATCAATGACGAACGTCGACGTCGACGTCGCTTGTCGACACGATCCTACATCGACGTCGTCGCCGTCGCCGTCGCCCCCCGTGGACACGGGGCGGCCGATGTTATGTATATCGTCTCACGCCATTTTCTCGTGCGGCATAAGACGAAAATCGTGTGCTAACAGCGCGGCGCGCGCGGATTATCGATCCTTCCCCGCGAGGAAGAAACGCGGGGGAGAGCTCGCTCGTTTTCCACGGGGCGTACGTACGCGAGCGACGACGACGGCGGCGGCGGCGGCGGGGCGGGCGGCGACGTCATGTGCCGCGAGACGCGTGACGAGTCGCGGCGGCGGCGGCGACGTTGCTCTCTCCGCGGAAGCCGCAACGAGCGCGAGAGCCGCTCACGTGAAAATTTCAGCCGCACGTTTATCTTGACGCGAAATATCGGTGCCAGCCACCGCTGACGATTCCTCTCTCTCGTATCGCGGTTCCGCTTTCGACGTCGATTACTTTCATCCCGCTCCCATACGCTTCGCGTTTTTACCCTTTAAAGTTCAGTCTAGCTTTCGTCGCGAACGTCTCGCTCGGCCCGTGAAATTTGGCAATTTCCAAGGAGACGCGGTCCAAGAAATCGCGTGTCGGCTGCGCGCTCGCGCCGCGTTCCCCCCTTAAAACGAGAACGCGTTTTATTCGCGAATCAGCCAGCCGCGGAATAGCCGCCGCGGCCGGGCGCAGGCTATTTCGTAATGCTGACCTCGGCTGACGAGCGGCACGCCGCTAGAATTTTACGAGCCTCGGAAAAGCGACGGAAAGGAGGATGGACGGATGGATAGAGACGGAGAGAGTAGCAGACACAGATGTGTACGGAATACGCGAGCGGGCGTGCGCCTCGTGCGTGTCACGAGACGCGTTTCCCCGCCACCCGCCACTCCGCGCCGTTTCGACTCCTGCACCTTACGTGCACCTTCTACACACGGTCGTCCTGTCTCGCTCTTTTAAGTTTGACATTTTTCATTATGTTATACGATGCGAATCGATCTCCTTTCCCTCGCGCTTTTTCGCGGAGGCGAGACGCGCATTTCTTCGGCTTTTACGAAGACGCGTAGCAGGAAGGTGCAAAGTCGCTCCTTTCCTCGCGAGGCGAATGCGCTCCCGGCGCGCGTATCGATTTACAATTAATGATTTTCCCGAATTCGCGGTAAACGGTGACCCCCCCGGGGGGACTCTCTACATCGCCGCCGCCGTGAGCGAGCAAGCGAGCGTCGCTTTTACCCGTTGGGAAAGATCAATACGAATGCCTTTTCCCGTATGCGGCCCTTCGGCCTTTCCGCCGACGGAAATGCGAGATCGCGTCGCGAGGAGCAAAGGTCGCGATTTCCCACGTCATTTCTTCCCGGAAGAATATCGATATCGATCATACGAACGTCCTCCGGCGAGACCGTCGTCGTCGTCGTCGTAAGATTTGATCGCGGCTTGTTTGTCTCCCGAGTCGCCTTATACGAGGAGCGATGTGCGCTCCGGCGGAAGCATACAAATTGACCGTGGGCCAATTCGGCAATCGCGTCCGGCTTGCGCGCGTCGAGAGAAACTCGTTTCAGCGAGCTCGTAAAGAAATTTCGACGAGAGAGAGAGAGAGAGAGAGAGAGAGAGAGAGAGAGAGAGAGACGAAGCTTGAAATGCGAGACGGTAGCCCACTTGTTTGATCTACAACGCCTCGTGCAACGCGACTCGGGCATAATCGACTGGCCACCAGCGCTCGAGAGAGGTGTTTATTTATATACGATAAGAGGCGCGCATATGTTGGCGCACGATAAGGTTTGCGGTAACGGCGATTAAATGGCCACGGCCTAACTAACTAGAGCAGGATACGACGTTAGGGCCGAAGGTACGAGAGGAGAGAAAAAAAAATATGACACGATCGCCTCTCCCAGCCACGCCCCCCTACTCACGAGATGGGACTTGTGCGATTGTCATGTGACTGCCAACGTGAGAATCATGTGACTGCGATTTCCAGGCTGGGCTGGGTACCCTCCCCCCTGATGTCACGGGGATACCTGCCGTCGTCGCGATCGCGATCCGCGGTCGGGATCGTCGGTGACGCACGTGAAGGGAAAAACGGAAAATGATTCTCGGGATGATGATTATTTTCGTCGCTTCCCCGTTGGGACCGTCGTCGCAGCGGAGCTCGATCGATAATCCTCGTGGCACGCTCGGCTCGCGCGGCTGAAACCGCCAAGAAGTATACCGTGCGTCTGGAAAATACCCGCGATGCATGCAATTTATGATCCTTTTTTTCCTCCCCCTTTTTTACGAGGACCTCTCTCCCTACAGCGTGGGAATTAATTCGCACGAGATTATTCGACTTTATTGACGATTTACTGCGCCGGTCTTTAAAAATGAACTCTCGTGTCACATGTTTTGCCTCGAACAATTGGATAATCACGTACGAATGCTTCAGAGTATAAAAAATATCTCGAACTTTATCAGTAAACTTTTATTAAATTGAAACGATTAATAGTAGAGGAAAGCACTAATTCACTCGATATACATCTTTTATCACAAGTTCAATATTATATTATAGACAGTTTTTGTTGCATTACCTTTTTACTATGCAAGACAATTTTGAGGAATGATTGTTTATTTTTAACTATTCTATTTTTTAAATTTTACTATAATAGCTTTACTGTCGAACTATCATTATATTTGTCACTTTATCTATCATTATATTAAACATTCCTCTCAATTTAACTAGAGATGTATAAGAGTCTTAAAATGTTTTATTAATATTAATTCCGAAAAACTGAAGTATTGGCTAATATATGAATTATATAAAAGAAAATATAATTCCTGTTAATTTTTGTTCTTGATACAGCAGTGCAAATTATTTGTAACGCATTATTTATTTTATTCTACAGCTCTGGGAGCAGCATATGGCACAGCAAAGGCCGGTACGGGAATCGCAGCGATGTCTGTCATGAGGCCAGAATTAATTATGAAATCCATCATTCCCGTTGTCATGGCAGGTATTATTGCCATTTACGGTCTTGTAGTGGCAGTACTCATTGCCGGTACTCTTGGGAGAGCCCCTAAATACGACCTGTATAAGTACGTATCTTTTATACACGCAAAAAGCTGCTTACGTACAAATCTCTGTACATTAAGCAGCGTTTTACAATATAATTGCAAATACTTTAATTTATTAAAGAATGTAAAACGCTTGCAGCTTGCGGCAAAAATAACTTTGTAATTAACGAAAATCTTTTCGTTCTGTTTTTTTAGTGGTTTCACCCACTTGGGTGCTGGTTTAGCTGTAGGCTTCTCCGGTCTAGCAGCCGGATTCGCTATCGGCATCGTGGGCGATGCCGGTGTGAGAGGTACCGCTCAGCAACCTCGTCTCTTCGTCGGCATGATCCTGATTCTGATCTTCGCCGAAGTATTGGGTCTCTACGGCCTGATCGTCGCCATCTACCTGTACACCAAGTAAACGGTCAGTAGCGGCATACTACCTGCCATGGCTCCATGCAAGACATGTCGCCTGCAACCAACAGCGCTCCCCGACTACTATTATGCTACAAAACTTGTTTCGACATATTTTACTTAATCACGTTACTCCATGCATACCTATCTAATTACCATCTCGGCTCATCTCTGCGCGTCCCCCTGTAATATCATACTCAAAAAAAAAAGATCGATCTATTTAGCGTACAGACATTTAACCACGCATTACTTGTCACTCGGATTGCATGATTATAATCGAAGGTGCTGCGATCGAGAGAAGTGCGGCCAGTTTTTTTTTTCTTGATTTCGCGACACCGACGCGCAACGGCGCATTTCGAATCGAACGCTGCGAACGGTATGAAGAAGAAGCGAATGTAATAGCGGAAAGAAAAACGGAAGAAAGCGTGGAAAGCAAAGGTCGACAGGGAAATACATATACATATTTAGAGAAAAGATCTCCTGTGTTAAATCCCATTGTCGAACATTTCTCTTTCACTGTATAGTAATCATTTATAGCTTAGTACGACATTGAATTACCAGTTAAAGTAATCGGCTCTACTGAGTGTATAAAGGAAAATATGTTATTGATAAAAGAATATTTAGCACAATTATATATATTATATATATATAAATATATTATAAATGCAAATCGCGCGAAACGGCAGGTACGCGAATAGGAATCACACAAAAATAAAGAAAACTCTAAAGAAACGAAATTATATCATCGGAATAGAAGTATGTAAGAGTAAGCGACACGCAAATCGCGCGTGACAAAACGGCGTAATGTAACAGAGCGAAAGAGAGGGAGAGGAAGAAAGAGAGAGAGAGAGAGAGAGAGAGAGTGAGAGTTTGTGAGAATGTACCGGACAAGATCTCGCGTGTACGGAGATTGTGCAACTAGAAATTAGTAGACGAAGAATGATATGGTGGATGAAACTTTAGTAAAAAGAAAAAAAAAGAAAAAAAGTATGAATGCGAGTAGTTGATTCATCAAGATACACACGATAGTATTTTAAGTCAATTGAGAGAGGCTGCTGGACACGACGGGATTTTATTATTTCACGGTTATTCATGGACAACGATACGTTGCCTCGGTAGACGAGAGAAGGAGGGGGGGAAGAAAGAAAAGGGAATGATCCGCTGAATAATCGGGCTGTCAGAGCCGCAAAGGCCAGCGGTCGACGCCTGATTAGTCGCGCGATTTTCATCCACATTTATCTCCATCGTCGAGAATAACGTCGTCGTATGTCAATGGAGTAACGGGTACATGTGAAGCTTGCGTAAAACCATTAAGACCGTGCGTACCAGTAGACACATCAGTACACACATACACACACACACATACAGAGAGAAAGAGAGACACAATATACCGTATGATGGCGAAATCAATGATCATCTGAGAGAAGTTATATTATACGCTGATAATGACATGTAAACGGAGGATAATTTGTACATTCCATATTAAGTTCGTTCAGTGCAGGCGAGCGGGCGTTTGGCGTCTGACAAAAAAAAAAAATTCACGAAAGTAGTAGTCCGCGCTGCGTCGAACGTCTCTCCGAGAAATTGACCGATCGCACATGCACACGCATAATTCACCGTGAGGCGGCAGCCGGCGGACGAACGTGCATTGCCCTGGAATGAGATTGTCCTTTGGGAGCTTGACGATCGCATTCCTTGTGCGCGCACGGTCTTTCGATCGGTCGCCACCGTCACCATTTCTTCCCACAATCATGTTCGGATATAAAAGGGCGAGGGGCAGAAAGAAAAAGCTAAATCCGCAAGGAAAGTACGAAACCAGAGCGCCCGCTTGCCATTTTCGACTGCGCAGTATTTTGCTACCTAAGAAAAAGATGCAGACAAGCTCAACGATACAGGCGTATTTCCGGCGAAGAGAGAGAGGTGAAATCGAGATTGTCGAATTGGCAAGCTCTTGAATTCGGGGACGAAAAAAAAAATGAACCGAAAGGATTAATTGACAGCGTTTGTCCGGAGAATCGCCGTTCTCGCCCTGGAAATGCACCTGTATACACATCCCGCCGAGCAGAAACAATAGTCTCGTTGGGAATGAAGAACGAGCGATAACGAACATGGAAGAGAAGTTGCAATTTTTTCGGAAACTCGCGTCGCTTAAAAAAAAAAAGAAGAAACGAAAAACTTGTGCACGAGCGAGCCGGGGAGCGGTGGTGGTGGTGGTTCGTTTACCTCTTTTTTTTTAATCTTTTTTTTCCCCGTTTTCTCCCTGCAACGGGAAACGCGATTTTCGTCGTTTTACGCTCGGGAGAATTAACGCAGGCACGCTAGACACATTTTACGCCAACTACCCTTCTTCCCTCTATTTCTGTCCGTTGTATATTTTAATATATGTACGATATATCGGGAACACACCGAACGCGATTGTATCGCTGAAAGGTAAATTAAAAAAAAGGAAGAAAAAATCCGAGAAAGACGAACCCGGGGATTTAATTATAGTTGTGCGCGCGCGTGCGATATGTATATGTACATACCACCACGATGCTTCACGCTGCGATAATTACAATTTAGGCTAGACCTAGGTAAGGTATTGTTGTATACCAAAACCTCGTGTAGCTGAGTGAACGGTAATTATTCGGGTATGTGCGAGAGATTGCGTGAGAGAGAATGAAAGAGTGTGCGAGAAGAGATGCGCGTGAGAGCGAAAGATAGATGCACCTGGCAGAGGGAGCAGAGAGACCGCTGTCACCACCGCTGCCGCCACCCCCATCTCCACCCCCCCGTTCCCCGCCCTCGAAAATCCCCCGAACTCTACTATCTTCCAGTGTTACTAATAGACTCATTGTTGAGCGCGAAAAAGTGATACTGATCGACGATGATTATTTATGTTATAATTCGTCCTCGATGTTACAGAAGAACCGTGTTTAATAAAAATTTCATTTGGACAAAAAGAAAGACCAGTATCCGGCACTCAATCAACCTGCAGATTTCACCAGAGTCTCGTCTGAATAATCGAAGATAAGCGGGTCGAATTCTAACGAGTCTCTTCAGATTTGCCAAAAACATGGAAATGCTAAGGAAAAAAAAATCAAATCAAAATCTGCGCACAGTGAAACGATTGTATATTTCGTCGTACGTTTCGCTGGCTGTGATTCACTCGAAGACTTTGAGAGGAAGATATCGCCTGGTCTCTTAGATTAAATTCCCGGGGAGAGACACCGCAGTTAGAATTCGAGCCGCTTATTCCGAGGCATTCTGAATTGCATTTAGGGATAAATGTGCTCTCGAATTTTGAGAGATATCCTTTTTTTTTTCATCACTGCCATTCGATCGAGACGAGAGGGGAACGGCATGCGCTCGCCTCGATAGTCGCCACCGGCATTTACGCGTTTTTAATTGCGACTCTACATTAATTGTATCTTAATTAACAGCACCATCCGTTGCAACAATTCCAACGAAACCTTAACGTTCGGACGGGAAGAAGAAAAAAAAAGAAATATCGAAAAGAGACGTTCCGATAAGCGAGAATACGGAGACGTTAATTGCGTTTCACGATGTCTTTACTTCGACCTTCCGAGAGGATGATAATAAAGTGTAAACTTATCCATCCGAATCGTAAATATCTGTACCTCATTCGCGCGAGTCGTCACGATCGCACTTGCGTAAGATCGCGCGCATCTAATTACGCAATCGAAGACGAAGATGCTATACGCTACGATTTTCTGTACGATCCGGAAATCATATACGGTAAGTGTTAATCCTGAATACCTCTCCTCGTGATCGTGTGACGAAATCCTGTTGTTCTTTGTGATATCTATTCAATATATTGATTACCTGATGTCACGTACGATCGAGTAGCATGGATTCCGCGCGATAAGATAATATAATTCAATCGCTGCGGAGATAAAGAGACATTTCCGCTGCAACTCGTGTTTTTTTTCTCAGAGAAGCGATGACGATTATTACGCAGAAAGAACGATCGAGTGGTCCTAGGAACAATTTTTTTATTGACAGAGATAAAAGATGCGTTTGTTCTTTTTTTTGTTATCGGTTTTAATGTCTAATTGGAGCGGGGGGAGGGGCGAAAACACACTAAGAGTGTCTACATAACGTGGTTCGATTATTCGCGAAATAATACTGAAGATGTTACACATGTGAATCAAATCGGTATGCGTACGTTTTCTCGACGAGCCGGTATATAATTATGCGGAGAAGTATGAGAAAATAAACTATAACAAAGTCCCAGGTATACACGCACGCATACACGCACACGCACACACGCAGTTACACTCTCGTGGCACGGGGGCGAGATGTATATCCGCATATACGCGTTTGTAATTCGGCAAAATTGGACACGAGCATATACGGCGTTGCAGTAATTCGGCAAATTGGACACCAGCATTTGATCTCTCGACGGGAAAAACACAGACGAATGTATACGAATGTATATCCGCTATAACGTATTACAATAGTGTTACAAATATTTTTTTATTCTTTTTTGTTCTCTCACAGTATGCGAAGGGACGACCGGCTTGGGGGATCGGTCCTCGTCAGGACCCTCGCAGCGAGACGCCGCGGTCGGCGTGTGCCTTCTCGAAACCGCGGAAACTACGAATGGGGAATTCGATCCAATAGTTTTAATAATTCCTTGGATCAGGTAGAAACGGGTAGACGCGTCGCGAATAATACGCTACCATCCTTATCGCCAATCCCTCCGACAAAGTGTCGTCTCGCATTACGATCTACTTATTATAACGCCGCTTCGGAGTTGCGAAGAAGAAATTCTGGATTAACACACTCGACGCGCGTGTATCCGAGTGCTGTCGTCAAAAACTGGCTCGTGAATAATGTATGACAGTGTATGACATATTCGGATGAAGTAACGGAGATACGAATCTTAACCGACTGACGCTCCGATCACCTAACATTTCTCTCTCTCTTTTTTTTGTATTATTTATTTATTAAAAAAGGAAACAGACGCCGCCGTTCGGGGAGAAGAGAACGCTTCAGTCTGGCGATATTCTAAATCATGTAGAAACCGTTGAACAATCAAGGAATTAATACATATGTACAATATCTTATATAACGACAACACAAAACCATACCCAAAATTTCCTCGGCGTCGGGTATTCAGTTTCTATACACTAGTTTTACAGAGATTCGGCAATAGAAACACTAGCCAGTTACTAAGGAAGAAAAAGAAAGGCGCTGAGTATACAGGAGCTAGGCATCTCCATTTCGAACGAAGAAGGGAGAAAACGATCGCGAAAGTCGTTACGCGACATGTTATTGCACGGAGCTTTCGGCTTTCGTAAATTACTGACGTCTCGAGCCGATTTAAAAATTATCAACTGTACTCGGCGACGATGCGGGAGAGATACACAGAGCTGTTCTCCAACCACATTTAACTGGATCAATACGCGCTCGATACTCGATGACGCGATTTGCGCGTATTGATCTCTTTGTACTCGGTGATCGAGCGAGATATCAAAAACCGTTGCATATATATATATATGTATATAAAGGGGAAATGTGAAGTGAAATGAGGTGAGGTGAGGTGAGGTGTGGTAGTGGTGGTGGTGATCGGTCATCAACGCAACAACCAGAGGGCCATCTGTAATAAATTACACCAAGGCATATTTTATTCTTTTTTTCCTTTTAAATACGAGTTTTAGTCGTGTCACTAGTGTTCGCTAATTATTACGTTAAATGGATGTGATGTTGGCTGCTGGTTGTTATTATAACTGTAATTAATTAGTACTTATTAGAATCAAATGGCGCAGCAAGTAGATACACGGGCAAACGGTGTTTCTCACTTCTTTTTCTCGTTTTTGCGTTAATTTAGCGATAATAATCACGCTCGTACTTGGTGTATCTAAATTGCGATCTAAGAATTTTGTTCCTGTATTGAAAAGAAAAGTGCTTCACTGTTTGCGGTTTACGTACACTACTGAGTCGGCCCTTTGCTTCCGATTAATTTCGACATATTTTTTTCTTTTTTTTTTTTAGTCTTCATTAGAAAGATGTAGATATATTTCGGTTATTGATAATCAATTATGTATAATTAATAATAATATTAATAATTGATAATAATTATAGTAAGAATTCCTCGTAATAAATGTAATGCTTGGTACACAGAGATAACAAACGACTTCACTTATTGCCGCGAACAAAAAGGATACTTACAAAACGTGACACATGCACAATACTAGACAAAAACTCGGACAACACAAGAATGACCAGATTAATTTTTCTCGTGCTTTTTCTTTTTCTTTTCTTTTTTTTTTTGCTTTCTGCACCGACGACCATACAGTGGCGTAGTATCTCGATTATTTCTGCTGGCCCAATATTATATTTTTTTTATAAATTATACCAATATTTAATTATCTAAAAAAAAATTCTAAAACGTCTTGCTTGAAACGTCTGTCGTATACCACTCGTTGACTACAAACTATCTTATTCCTTTCAGACATGATTGTAAAGTCCGTTTTTTTTTCCAACCACGCGTGAGGGCTTGAGACAGACTAACAAGATGTTTGCAATTCTGGATGGTGATAACTCAATTAGTAAAACTGAAACACCTGTGGTTCAGCGATATAGATAGTAAAACTCTATTCCAAATCATAGATAGTCTGAATAATGCTTTCGAGGCTCTTGCAATTAATTCTTCTCATCCTCGTCGTCTTCTTCCTCTTCCTCTGATGCTTCAGCAAGCCATGTTAACCAGGAATTTACCTGTAAACAGCACCAAATTTCAAATTATTCGCAATCTAAATTATTCAACTAAATAAACTTCATGAAGATGTTGAAATAAAACAATGGACAACGTATTTCCTATTTATCCTTAATTCTCGAGAAACTCGAATTTGAGAAAGATCGACGTAAAAATTTCCAAAATATGCTGTTTTTAATAACGTGGTTATATCATAGAGAGAACTAGCTTGATTTAAATCCAGAATTTAAAAATTTATCTAAATACTATTGAATTCTACTATCTAATTAAAGCAAGATTTTAAATAAAAAATGCCGTAATAATTGCACATTTACCTGGAATAATGCCTTGCCCTTGCCCGGATAAGCATCAGTAACGGTGTCTCTCCACTTGTGGTATGCTTCCTCTTCGATGACTTCAAGGTTGTAGAGTGCTATGAACCATCGTAGCAGCAGCCCTTTTGGAAAATTGTGCGAGAAGCAGAACACTTGAAGCGCATGAAGAGCCGTAACTTGTGAGTCGATGGTAGTCAGGAATGTGCGAATGAAGCGTGCATATTTCTGCAGTAACGCACTTTCCTTCTCTTGCAGTTGTTTGTCTGGATTTACGGTCGGATCAACACCGGGCGCCAATGTTGTCTCCTGTTTTACATATATATATAAAAAAATGTTAACATTTTGAGGAAGATTCAAATTTTATTAACTTATGTGTTTTATTTAAAATAAAATAAATATATTCAATAAGGCTCACTAACCCCAGTGATGTACTTGAAAAGTACATTCATCATAGCATTAATGAATGCGGGATCAGAATGGTGTTGGGGATCCAGCTTCTCCTTGATCCATTTGTAAAGAGCATTAGGCGCCGGATCAGCCTCCAATTGACGCCACATGTCACCCTGGATTCTGAGAAGAGGATAAAGGAAAGTCAATTCCCGATCTTCCAAGATCTCGCCCAAACGTTCCTTCGTTTTTTCCGCTTCTGGCAGTTGGCTAATAAGATCCACCTTGCTGTCGTTGAAGATTTGCGTGAGTCTCGCCTTGCCCTGGGTCTTGTGGAGTTGCTGCAGGGTCAGCAGAAACAGCGGATGATGACGACCGTTTTCTGTCTCCGAGGCGAGATCCGTCAATTGGATTAAATTGTCCACTAGGGCCTTAGCTGTCAGCAAGGCAATGTGGGACGCTACCAAAGGCACGGTACTCTCCTTCTCCGAAATACTGGCCACTAATTCCTTCCATCCTTCGCTCACTTGCTGCAGAGTGAGCAAGTTCTCCTTTTTCAATTCAGCCACGAATTTGGCAGCGAGCTCGCGTTCAGAATCACCACGATCTAACGTGTTTGAATACATCGTGCAAATTGCATGACGCAAGAATCGTTCGGGTATCTTAAGATCTTTGAAGGCTGCCAGAGCGTCCTGCACATTCGTGTGGGACGCGAAGTCGTCCATTAAGGCGTTAACCTTCTTCAACACTTCCTCTCGTGTCGGTCCTTTGTCTTTTCTGTCCCTAGCCTTCTCGCGTTTGTCCACAGGACCTTGTTTGATTACAATAGCAGGTGGTGCTTCTTTGTGCAGCAAAGGCGAGCTGGGCTTCAGAGTGGTTGTACGTAAGAGAGGCATGTCTGAGCCCCGTCCTGGGAACAAATCTGTCATTTGTTCACGATTAATTATCATTATTCTACATTATTAATTAATTTTTGATGCAGTAATTTTCCATTATCGAAGATGATATGAATGAATATTTACCATTGTTGAGAGGTAGATTCAAGTTGATGTTGGTTTGTTTAAACATCATAGAATTAGCTGAGGGTCTTAGAGACACTTCTTCCGGATGTCCTCCGATCAGCATCTTATTTTTGTTGAATCGAAGTTGTTCTTTATTGCTGTCTGTAACAGACAAAATAACAAATATCCATAAGAATTATTCATTTGACGTTATTGTTTATTAGTTACATAATAACAAAATAAATAATAAAGAATATATGCAATTTATTATATACTCACTGTTGTTAAAGTTTTGCGGTAAATTATGTTGTGGTTGATTGCGTTTTCCCTCGAAATTGTTCTGATGACGACTCTGGTTTTGATAGTAGCCCCCTCCTGGCTGATTACGTTGGTTATGACGGCCATAGCCAACACCAGGAGTTCCTGCGAATCCATTCGGGCTGAATGGTGGTGGTGGCATACCGAATGAGGGGGAAGTCAATGGTATACTTCCCATCATCTCCACGTCTAATCCGCCTCGTCCCATTTTTCGTAAAAACTCCGCACCGAGGCGATCCTCTCGTCCTCTGTGGAAACCGTTTCCCCGCGATGGCTCCTCGTTGTCGTTGCGGATCTGATTAATCGGCATCGGGCCTTCGGTGCTCGTGGCCTTGCGCGGTTTCCAATCGTCACGGCGTAACTCAATCACATCACGCAGCATGAATTTGATGCGTAGAGGAAGATCCCTACTCTCTGCCAGAGAGTTCATACGTTTGAAGTATTGATCCATGAGTCCGCGGCCCTTATCCGAGTCAAGGATACGGCCGCAGGTACGCATAATCTGGCAGAGGCATTCGATATCCTCCGCCGCGTCCCCCCGGGATCCCCCTCGCCTTTTCTTCTCCAGCAACTGCTGGATGCAACGATGTAAAATCGGCTCCGAAACGATACCCAGCTTGCCGAGCTCCCCAATAAACTTGATGTTGCCAAGCATCTTGCGCTTGGCCACCTGCCGGCGCTCTTCCTCTTCGGGACCAAGCTCATCTTGATTCTCGAATGCCTCGCTTGCTTTTGAACGATTTTCGAACTCGTCTTTGCACTTGTTAAGTAAAAGAACTCTGAATGTGCTCTGGCCTTTTTGACTTTCATCGATCGGTTTACGGGGTTCAAAGTTTGCGGCTTCGTCAGACAGCTGTTTGCACAGCCGTGCGTACATAGAACTGTACTTGGGTTCATCAAGTGCTTTTTCGAAGATCTGAAAAATTAATTGACATCTTATTGAATCGTTATCTTATACAATGAATAACGTCGTTAAATGCAACACTTTGTTGTACGTACCAAGAAAATAACACCCTTGAGAATCACATGGGAATTAAGCTCAACGTTGAGCAGGTCGTTGCTCAGCTTTGCGAATTTTTCCGGTGTGAGCTTGTTAAGAATACCCCGCACCTTTCTAAAGATGAGATCATTTCGGCTTTCTGGGGTGAGTGCATCGCGTCTAACAGTTGAAGGAGGGATCCAGCGTTGCTCAGTGGATAGGGAGCGAATATCGTCCCTGGAAGGCATCGAATTTTTCTAATGTCAGTGTCACAAGTAGCAACGCAATTTGTGCGGATGTAATAAGTAATCGCTTTCTCGCGTTTGTATTTTTTTTTTGTTTTTTTTTTTTGCGTTACTGTCAAGGTAACTTTATGGACCCTGACCTTCCTCCCGAGACACGAGAAGCACCCCCCGGTCCTGTGGGGTTGTCCGTTGTTGCGCGTGTTTTGGCCCCCTTAGTGATAAATCACAGCACACAGATCTTCCTTGAGGAAGCTGTAAAAATTACGTTGCACGTTAAATTAAATATTCCATACATTTATTTTCTACTGCTTACAAATATTTTTTTCCACGCTTAGCAATTCGGCTTGCGTATCCCGCGAATTTTAATATTTGAAATAGTCTTACTACTTAAAATGCGCAGTATTTTAAACGTGATTCGAAACCGTACGCAATCCTCATCCGTAATTTCCCCCCACCCCCCTTTTCTTTCGCTAAAGGAGATAAGCGATCGCAAACACGGTCTATCGGCTTCGGCCAACGTGCCGTTGCAATGAACTCGTTCAATAATATTCGAGGACATTCCTTTCATCGCTACCGTGACCCATATGTGCCGTTTTACAATCATAATTGCGCATGCGAGCGCAATTTTAGAGAAGGTTCTATTCGCGCGCTCGATAAATGGCGCACGCGAGTCCTATACGGTTTAACGCACTCGGACCAAGTGGTTCAAGGATAGAATCATCAGGCGGGACATTACGTTTCGTGGAGCGACTCTGATCAGCCGTCGGTCGATCTTTTCAAGTCAGAGACTATAAAAATTAAAAATAAAAGAATGTAAAAAAAAAACTCTAGACTAGATCGAGCTTCAAATTGGACGACGATTTTCTCTCAAAAGAGCAAAGTTCTCGCCAAGGAAAAAGCATCTCGAGGAGCGCATCCGCGATTGGTAGAAGTATACCGATGGTTTCGAGACACCCTGTAGCCTTCGGAAGGCCTTCCGCGCGGACGAGGCAAGGACCTTCTTTCCCCGGGGAAGAAGACGGCTTTGATCTTGCCAGCCTGCCAGCCTGCTCGCCTGCTTGCCCGCCCGAGAACAAAACGATCGAAACCCATGGGGCGAGGGGGAACGTCGAAGGGGAGCGTATGTGGGGCGCGGCTCATGGTCAAACGGTCAATGAACCCTCTTCTCCTAACCCCCTCCCGTTTCACCTCGACCGATCATCTCGCGGACCTCGCCGCCGTTCGGCCGAGGTCGGACGACTTCGCCGGGCTGCCTCGACGGAGGTCGTGCCCGTCCGGCCGCTTCTACCGGGTGTCCCGAAAACGCTCGATCAGGATAATCAATAAAAAAAAAAAAGCGACTCTGACTACGTGAGTTGAACGAATTTACAAGTAAATTACACAACGGTATCTTGTGCCTTGTAATTAACAGATAAAAAAAAGTAGACATGAGGAGTTAATAAATCATGATTATAAGTTGAGGCTTATAAAAAGAATTCACGTCTCTCGCGAGAACAGAGCCTTTCAACAATTCGGTCGATAATTTTTATATTAATTTTCCGTTGTATATGCGAGATCGTTAAACACCTAAATCGACGCCTAAACCAAGGCTCCGCAAGTGTCGCTCGCGCTGTTCGTGAACGAGAGAGAAATCGACGGCCGCGTTTAGCGTTAAATGTATAACGAGAACGCAAGGCTGGCTTTTCCGAAAATAGCATTCTCTAAACATTTGGTTTCGACTTGACGAGCACATGTACGTAGCCTGCCTAAATGCGCAATGAAAATATCCGGTCTCTCACGGACGCATCCGAGAGCGAGCAGCAGCGTGGGCTTGAATACCAAACGAGAGAGGGAAAGAGAGAAGGGGAGAGAGAGAGAGAGAGAGAGAGAGGAGAAAAATCAACCTGCTAAAATGCGTTCAGAGTAAATTTCCGAACGCGGTAGATGCGAAAAAAAAATCGAAAGAAGGTTACCCTAAATCTGAGCGGTGAAAATACTCGTCAACGGTGACATGGCAAAATTGCCTCGTGTCGGACTTTGAAACGACAGACTCGCGAAACGTCACGCACTCGCCACGTGATACATACACACAGGATGTTTCCGTCCGAATTCTCAATCCTGTCTGGCACTGTTGAGGATGGGATATCGAAAGTCGAGTGCGATCCACGTGCGATTGATTGCGCTGCAAAAATAACCTTCGTGCCTTATGCCTCGAGATATGCATTTGCATCTACTTCATCAGCACGTCTCGTAACGTTCTCGTAAATCGCGACACGCAGAAACGAAACAACCGACACGTGGAGAGGGAGAGAAAGAGAGAGAGAGAGAGAGAGAAAATGGAAAGAATTCCAGCCGCGTGAGGAGCTGCAGCCGTCGCGCGTCGTGCAATCCGCGAGGTCAGGATTACAGGAGCGCGCACGTGTCGGAATTCGCGAGATAATTAAATAAAAGAGGCGCGTACGGCGGGAGAGGACAAGACCTTTGTCCGCCCGGCTGGCTCCTTTGCGTCTCTTGGCAAATACGATTCCGGAGCGCATATTTATACGGCCCCACCGGGGGCATTATTTGGCTGTCCGAAAAAAGATACTCGCGCGCGAGATGCATCCCGCACATTAACGCGCGCTTGTTTAGTCAATGTCGACCGCGGCGACAATTCCGCGAATATCCGCGAATGTCCACATACAACCATTGCAGAACGCAGAAATTACATCGCAGTAACGATAAATCCGCGATAACGAATGATAAAAAATGTTGGACAAACAATGGCAATTAACAATTCCAACGAGGGACGTAATTAGCAACGATTCTAATAGCAGCGCAAAAAGATAAAGATTTAAAACTGCGTCTCTGAAGCAAATAATTTTTTTTTACAGACGTTAAAACTATCGCCCGCGCGGATATTCTCTGCGCATATTAATTTATCACGTGTTGATATTATTCGCAATTTCTGAAAATCATATAACTTGTACAGGAAACTCTAGATCACGTTGTTATACGCGTCAACATGTCTACGTTGCACTTTTAGAATAAAGACACTCTCTCATCGCGGTATTTCCACGCCGTGAATAATCATTTGGTAATTTCGCGAATGCGGACTTTCCTGTTCCGATGTTTGCGCGCCGGACTTGGGCGAATTTATTCGCTCTCTGTGTTAGGCGGATTAACATCGCCAAATGAAATAACGGAATTAATCAAATAAAACTGGATTCGCAATTAATTCCGCCGGTACGAAAGCCGGGTTTTATATCTTCGAAATATTACGCGTATAAAAGAGACACGAGGCGATATTAATTCGCTGGTATTACCGTCGTATTAATAAATAAAGAACGAAATTATAATAAATTTAATACAACATTTGTCGATTCGTAGTTAACATAAATCACTTAATTGGGAGGATAAATATATATAGCAGATAAATCAATATCGCAGCCGCGTGGAAAGCCCGTTGGTTCGCGAGCGATTTGCAAATTAAATAGATGTAATGATCAACGTAAGATTGAAACACGCTCGCCGTCGTGTGCGTTATTTGTTTCTTTCAGCTGTCCGACAAGCCTCGAGGAATCGTGCCGAGTTCGACCTCTTGAACGAAAGATTAAAAAAAACGGCGGAAATATACTGCGGATTTGTTTTTGCGATCGACGCAAGCAAGCGGTCGGACGAGACGCGACGCGACGGTACGACGTGCCGACGGCTGGGTCCTTGAGAGAAATCGTCATACACAAGGTGGATGACGACGGCGCACAAAGAGATAGCGACAGAGTGACGCAAGGCGGGCGGGCGGACGGGCGAGCGAGCGAGCGAGCGAATAAATGAGTGAGCGAGCAAAACTTCTCTACATCCCCCTTCTCTCCCCCAGCGCAAGTACACCATTACTTTCCGTTTCCTCGTGACACGTCACTGATGCGCCGTGACGACTGCTCTCTACAGACCTGCCAGGGCTGCCAACCACGAGGTCGGAAGGCCGACGAGGGAGGTGAATTGAACGGCAAATTAGTCGCCTATTCATTTCAAGAGGGCACAATGGAAAATGAGGAACAATAAAAAATAATAGCGGGGAGACGAGTGGGCTTGTTGCCGCTCCTGACTAAAATTATGCCGGAAGTACATCGAGCAAGCAGAAATCCTGTTTTGATTGAAAGAAATGAACTTTAAATAATGAGGGAATAATGAAGGAATTACGATGCAAAGAATTAATGCGCGATATAAGTGAACACTTATTGTGGCGTGACTTCGGAATTTCGACGATTGCACAAAGTGGAGAAACGAGTGGTGAGAAGCCTGCTTACATTTTTCAAGGAAAGATAAAGAAAGATAGGCGAGTGATTTGCCTCGTGCATAACTCGTCGATGAGACTAACGTCGGAACTAATAAAAAGATAAGCAGCGAATCATCCAACCATTCTGACAAGCATGACAGAAAAGATAAGCGAATGAGTTGTCTTCGAAGCTAACGAGAGGATAAGGACAAGTTTGTTCGCGTAATTTTCTCAATAAGAGATAATGGAATAAATGAGAATAATTCGCCACGTTTCTTAATTGACGAATAATGAATTTGATATTACAGGAACGGAGAAAATATTTTTTCAAAAAAAAAAACGCAGAATTTTCATTCAACTCTCTAAATTTTTTGGAATGAATCTCACTCCTTGGAATGAGATTTTACTCCAAAAAATTTAGACATAACAACATAGAAAACAGACATTGAATATGAGACCGTAAAATAGAAGTAAAAGATTATTTTTGTGCAATTTCGCATGTTAAAAAAAATAGCGTATATAAATTTTAAATGTGAGAATTTACTTTTGTATCATTCAAACGCATGCAAAATTGAACGAGTAGCTAGTCGAGTAGACGGAGAAGAAAAAGCGCGATATTGTCGATAAGCGTCTTTATCTTGCACCGTGTGTTCACAAGAACACTCGAGAATTGAGTCATCAAAATGTATGTATGTTGATAAAGTTGTAAGAGCATCTCTCTAAATCCGATCCACAAAGGGTCTGCACGACAGCTGTTTCTAATCGACTGGAAAGACGCAGGTCTGAAGATTATCAAAAGGATTTGAAATCCGATTTGGAACGAATATATATATATATATATATATATATATATATATATATATATATATGCTCATAGTGCTGAATAAACATAGAAAAACGTGGTATTAGTCATCGAAGAATTCATGGAAAATTCATCTAGTCTTTAAATAGATTTACAAACGCGAAATATCGGACGAGCAAAGATACCTAAAAAAATCCCAGAAGACTCATTGGTTTATCAAAAATATATATCGCGTCAATGTAAGTGTCGCGAGGACCAAGAATTGGGGTACGAGAATTTTCGAATCATAAAACGTCGCCGCGTTCATTCATGCGCGTAATACAAAGATAGTAGACTAGATACGGCCTCGCGGAACGAGCGGCTGAAAGAAAATCTATTCAGAGCGTCTATTCATAGTCCGATAAGCGTTTTGAAGTCTGCCGTGCAACAAAGGAGGGCCGATCAAGAGCTCATGTGCGCCGACACGGCCGTTTAAAGGCGGATATACAGCGATGCGCTCCGCTCCGCGCCACGACGGCACACAATCGCGCGCGAGAGGAGGCGCGTTTAATGGAACAGAACGGGTTTTTCAACCAGGTGTTTTGTGTGCCGGCATTCTTCGAATTCCCCCTTGAACACACTCGTGTAGCGAACATCCGATTATCTTAGAAATCCCAGGACACTTCGTGACGCCGAGTCACAATTCTAGACTATCGCACCACAAAAGAAGGGATTGTCTCAATGTTGTTGCGTTATAGAGACACTCGAGAACCATCGTTTTTTTCAAATCAAAGCGAAGAGACGAGACCCGTCTTCTCGTCAAGAAGAACGTCTCGAGACTCGAGACAATTTTTCCCTTCGTACGCGGCGAAAAAATTATCGCGAATCGAACTAAACTGTCAAGTCACCGACGCACAGGAGGGATGATATTAATAGATCCCGATTAGATTTTACACGAGCAGCTTGATTAGATCTTAGCAAACGCGGCGCGCGTCGAGCTTAAAAATAGCTCAGACGCGCCTCGCCAATTAATGAGCAACAATAAAAAAGAGCATGCTGAAAGATACAAGATATATTTCCTATTCTTAACTTTCTCCCTATCCCCTCCCTCTTGTACACCCGCGCAACCCGTGTGTGTGTGTGTGTGTGTGTGTGTGTGTGTGTGTGTGTGTGTTTTGTACCTTTTTGCGTACACCTCGCGCGCGAAATATTTAGAGAGCGCATGATCGCTGTCGGAGCTAATAAAATCGCCTATCGGTCGAAGCCTCCCTGAAAACGTCAGAAGCGTGACGGCGTCACACGCCTGCCCTCGTGCACGACAAAGTCGGTCGTGTGTGCATGTGGCACTCCGCGGACTCGACTCGACTCGAGCCGGCATCGATCGACCAGGAGGTAACACGCGTGCCCCTCGGAGTGCCCCTCGACGCGGACGAAGGAGTGCCCGTTGCATTTCCGAGAAGGCAGAACTTCCGGAGCGAGAGAACGAGAGAGAGAGAGAGAGAGAGAGAGCAGCGACGCGATCAGCTCTCTCTCTCTCTCTCTCCCTCTTTCCCTTGAAGAGACGACGCGTAATGGCGAGGATTGCTCGCTCGCTCGCTCATTCGCCATATTCCGAGCCTTAACCCCTTCGCATATTCCCTGGGCACGAGACTCGGGAAGGGGAATGTAGAATTATTAAATTATTAAATCCGAATTGAGAGCGAATTAAATCCGAATTAAGACTGAATTAGAACAAAATAATTACTCCCTCTTTTCTAGGTGTACAAAAAAAATAATGCCATTTTATATGTGTATTACATGTGATTACAATATGTACAAGCGATTAGTGTTTTCAAAATTTTTATACATTTTTTGCTTAAAAAAAAATGTATAAAAAGACTCTGGAAATGATCTTATTGTAGTTTATAGAATGACAAAATTAATTTCGCGGTTTGCGAGGCGACTTATTGTTAGCCCTAGAATACCGACAATCAGTGAGGCACAAGTGCCACGGTATTGGAAGCACGTGCTCCGATATTTTGGATCAGCACACATTCTTTTAAACATTTTTCTTCTGACTTTTTTTTTTAATTCAAGATTCATTGCTACTCCATTTTTAGGATTCACCACCAGTTTAAAATATTTATCGAAATGAGTTTCTACGTTTCTTTAATCAGCTTTCCAGGATATTGTCAGCATTCTAGAGTTAACAGATACAGATGTGCGACGCAGCGGAGGAAGGGGGAGGGAGGCAGAGCTGTCGAGAGGTGCGCTGTTCAACTTGGAGCGAGTTTTTCCACACTGAGAGAATTCCGCGAGAAGAACGCGATAACGAATTTCTCGATAGCAATTACACGCGAGTAATACCTCACCGCACGGACGCGGAATGCTCGATGAAATCGCCTAACGGGAACGCCGCGCGACGACGGGGGAGGCGCGCGCGAGGACCCGCACGTAGCGAGCGTCCCCGTGGAGAAGAGCGTGGCGTCGAAGGCACGTACTAATTCCGGAATTCGTCGAAGCAAGAGGGCACGCGCGACGAGAAGGGCGGCGGGGAGGGCCCTCTTCTTCTCGTGCTCTCCCTGCTGCGCACGAGGAAACCGTGCGAGCGACAAAGAGAGGAACGCCCCGATCCTCCACCTCCTTCTCGTCGCCTCGCCTCCTCCTCGTGCGACGGAAACTTAGCTCCAGAAACTTCGCTCCGGTTTTTTAACTTTTCACACGCGAGAAAGACAGCCCTCCTCGACAGCCGAGACAGACCTCTCGCTCCGCCGCACACGTTTAGCTAAAGTGTCAAACGTGGGAGTTGCGTGGGCGACGGCGAGCCGCGAGACGCTTCGCGACCAATTCCACTTTTTTTTTCGCTCCGTTTCACGGGAAGAAACAGAGCCCCGCGGACGAACGGAAACGCTCTCGGACGGACGGACGGACGGCCGAAGAGAGAGAGAGAGAGAGAGAGAGAGAGAGAGAGAGAGAGAGAGAACACCCCGACGCGAAATCTACTCCGCGGCCGCCGACATGACGCGCCGACCTACGTGCCCGCACGGGGTCTCCGCGCGGCCCCCCGAGAGACGAGGCGAGACGAGCCTCGGCCCGACTCGGGGGACTCGAGAGAAGATTCCCTCGCGGGGCCGCGGTAGCGCGAAACGTGGCCGACCGCGGGTCAGCCGCGCGGAATAACGCGACCCGCACCGTCGCGCGATCGTCCCGCACGCGTTTCGCCGCACCCACGCCGCTCCGCACCCGTTAATTCGCCGCGCAAAGCCAGGAGAGATCACAATAGCGTTTACTTACGGCCCGACCGTTGTTGTTTCTGAGGCCTCCGCTTTCGCAATCTGTCGGTCGCGCTCGGCAACTTCCGCGGGACGCGTCTGGTCAAGCCAGCGTTCGACGCGCGACTGTGCCGCGGTCGCGCGACGTGCGATCGTCGCGCCGGGCGATCGGAAAAATCGTCGCGTTATTATCCCGTCGCACTTTACGCTGCCGCGCGACGAAAATTCGCGAAATTAGGCACGTCGCGGAGTCGCCGCTTGACCTCGCCGGTGATGATACCAATGGACGGTGCGTCAGACACCCTACCGCGCGAGTCGTGGCGAGCGGAACGTCCGTCGTTCCTCCCCGCGCGCGTCGAGTATCGTCGCGAGTGAGTGTCCGCGCGCGTCCGCCGCGGCGAATTGCCGTCGAGCCGATCTCGCCGATCGCCAATTCGAAAATTTTACTCGCACTTTCGATCCGCGCTGGACCGACGATTCCGGAAGTCACCTGGTCCCCACCTCGACTTGACTCCGGTGGTGCGCCGTGAAGTTACACCGGACGGAAATCGAGAGTCTCGTTCACGGAGAGACGAGACGAGACGAGACGATCGGGGAAGGGGGGGAGGGGAGGACGATCGCGAGAAAAAATTCGCGGACTCACTTCGCGGGTGGAGCGACCGCGCGCCGTTTCCCCTGTTAAGTACCGTCGCGGTCGCGGCCGTAGACTGAGCGACGGGAAAAAAGATAACCTCGCGACACGGCGCCGGGAGTTCGGTCCCTCCCGCTACGTCCACGGACGGGAGCACAAAGGGTCTGTTGTCACACGGCCGGTGCTCCAGATCGTTTTGGGCAAACTGTCAGTTTCTCGAGGGTCTCGGGCGCGCAGGTAGATATTTTCGTGCGTTTTTAAATGTGATTCCACGGGGGGCGATCTACATTTCTATATTTAAGGACACTTGTGATACGCGGATTCAGGTTAGTAAACGGACTCATCTCGGCGTGTCAATCGCCCTGAGCCGTGCCCCGCACGGGACCTCTTTGTCTCCTCGCTCGCTAATTTAACCCCCTTGGACTTGGGTGTTTTTCATAGAGATTTCCATCCCCGTTCACTATTAAATCCCTTCCTACGTGTGTGTATGTGTGTGTGTGTGTACGTGCGTGTCTCCTCCGTCGAGGTCGTCGAGAAGCGTCACTCGTTGCTCTCGTAGATTTAGCTCCGCGACCGTGACGTTCGCGTGCCACGGTATTTACAAGTGTCTAAATATCGC
This sequence comes from Wasmannia auropunctata, assembly GCF_000956235.1. Classification (NCBI taxonomy): domain Eukaryota; kingdom Metazoa; phylum Arthropoda; class Insecta; order Hymenoptera; family Formicidae; genus Wasmannia; species Wasmannia auropunctata. Next base: position 1,886,430 of record NW_012028382.1, on the reverse strand, counting down.
GAGAGAAACGAGCGACGACCTTCCGAGGATAATTTCTCGCTTGCTCGAATTAATTTTGCTTAACGTTAAATCTGTGCGCCTTGTTAACAAATTTATACGATCTCAAACATTTGGGAGTGTACAGAGGGGAGCGGTTTTTATTTTACATTTTTGATAAGCTAATAGCTGGGAATACTATTAGTAAATATTAGCAAAGTAATCTATATGTAATGACATTCATATTCATGTGCTGACGTGCTAATTCATTGAATTAAATATTCATGTAGTAACATATGAGAAGCCACATTATAGAGATATTGGTATATTGTAACAAAATTGCTATTGAATAATTATATTACTTGATATAATTACTTGAATTAATTATCATTTTTAAGAAATCTTATATTTCTTTGTGTAACTTTATATATCATTGCTTTTTTTTACTTATTCTAGATTTTATTCTTTTTAATTTTTGTAAAAGGCAGCAATATTTTAACATTAATAATAGATAATATATCAGAGTTTGAAAACATTTCATATATAAATTTTCTATATGTAGAAATATGTAAATTCTCATATGTAATTTGTGTAGCCACTTAAGATTCTACTTTAAAAGCTAAATGAGATTTGTATCCACTTAAGATTCTACTTCAAAAGCTAATTTCCCTTACAGAATGGCTCAGCGTCCTCAGAACTATGGGTCTACGGATCAACGGGTGGATGTACCTGATGTGGGATTTAGTCCTACTGAACTTTATAATCGCTGTGAAAATATTACCCTTAACATACGTAAGATTCAGAAAAATTGGAAGACTTTGGAAGAGGCATACAAAAACATCGGTACCAGCAAGGATAACCAAGGCTTAAGAGACATAGTGTAAGTACCGTCGAAATAATAATTATAACAGTAGGAGTACAAAGGTCAATATAACGATATTTCAGAACAATGCATTGCCAATTTAAATTTGGTTTATTCATACCTTTCAGGCATGTAACACAATTGAAGACCAATGAGGTGGTCACGCAGATAAGCAAGGACATAGCGAGACTAACGGTGATGATGAGGCGTGGGGAGAAGAAGCAAAAGTTACAAATTGAGAAACTCACGACGGACTTTAAAGAGGCATTACAGCAATATTCCGATATGCAGAAGGTATGCAGAAGATGACACATGTCTCTGAATATTCAAGTAGTCGTAATTACAAGGAGAATGTAATTACGAAACTTTCGTTTCGTTTGACATTAACGACGAGATATTCTTTACAGTCAATTGTTGAGAAGATGAAGAGACATATTTTAGCTATGACCAATATAGAAAATTCAATGGAAGAGGAGGATGCTGAAGAGACACACCGCCTACTTCTAACACAAGAGCAAGAGCACAGGACCACGCAAAGGTTTGGAAATAACATCTTTTTGCATTTCACACATGACAATGGAGTATCTGCGCTCACAAGTAATGCAGAAAATCTTACCTATTTACTTAGTTGGAACAATAACAATGGTTTTCGTTGGTTGCATTTTGGACAATGCCGTAAGCATAGAAGCTATCGTGATTGTATCGGCTAACGAAGATTGTAAGATTTTCTGGATGAGATAGCGATATACGTGTGGATTTTGTAGCATGCCCGTGAAAAAAAAGATAGACTGAGCTTAAAATTTCAGTGAAAAGATTAATTAATTACGCGACATGTATTATTAATATAGAGAAGTTATAAAATTGTGTATGGTAAGTCAGTTTCAATCTTGTAAAAAGAGAAATGACAAAGTTAGGTATTAGAAATGGTGTGTGATCGATGTATATTGTGGCATGTACAGGACACTCGAATTTCAACACGGGCTACTGTTAGAGAGAGAGGATAGGATAAAACGTATTGAGGGCGATATTTTGGATGTAAATCAAATTATGCGCGAACTCGCGGCACTGGTGCATCAGCAAGGTGATACCATTGGTAAGCATCCTCTTTTTGCTACTAATAGTCTTGTAGATAACAGCTGCAATTTTTTAAATGTTATACGAAAAAAAATACAATATGATATATAAAAAAACAGTTCTAAATCAGTCGATATTTGCCCTGTTACAAAATACACACGCTTGATAACGAATGTAACAATTTTCTTCCTAGATACAATTGACAACCATATAGAGAATATACACGGCAATGTCGAGTTAGGAGCGCAGGAACTCGAGAAGGGAAGTAATTACCAAAGTAAATTTCGTCGGAAAGTTTATATCTTATTGTTACTTGCGATTATAGTTGCCATTGTATTAACTGTTATTCTAGTCATTAAATTAAGTTAGCGACTCTTGCCTCTGCGCGGGTCTTACTGATGAACGAAAAGGGTTGTCTCAATCTGTCTCATATGTCGTTTGAAAGTAGTTTCTTCAAGGACCATCTCGTTTTTGCCCATTTCTGTATATTGGAGATGTAACGAGGAGAGTATAGAGACTTATTTTATATCTTACGAATGGAATTGTCTCCTGTATTTTTGGAGATGTTAGCCATTTTGAAATTTTATAAAACAGTATTTAATAATTTCACATATAAAATATGAATTTTTATAGACCTTTTTTATTCTGTTTTTACACTAGCTGAATTATTATTGAATAAAATATTAGAGCATCAGTAAAGGCTAATAATACCTTTATCATTTTTCTGACATGCCTATAATCTTATAATGTATACAATAGTTACTTGAAATAATATTAATTTTTCATATTTAAATACGAAAGATTTCGTATTCTGAAAACAAAAAAAAATTCTATTTATCAAAGTATTACGTTAATATTACACGTGAAAAAAATGTTTTTAACGTCATATGCTTCAATAGCTTTAAACTTCCCAATGGTGATACAAATATTCGTGTCAATAGCAGAAATTTGCTAATATCGGTTTATAGTTTGAAAACATATTGTTGGTATCATATATCAACTTGACTGATGCGTTTTCTTAGCAAGATCTATCTAGATATATTTAATATATTGCATAAAAGAATTATATTCTTTACAAAAAATTTATAAACAGATTTATAAATAGGCAGAAGATGTTTCGTATATAAACACGAAGTTGCACAAGGAAAATTATCTATTTATTGTCGCCACATGAGAAAAAATGATATTAATGAGACGTACATATAATTATAATCAAACTAATACAAAAAAATGTTGCATACATGTATTTTACTCGCATTTGATATATTTTCATATATTGGTCTGAATTATTGATCAGAATGAATCAATATTATTACACATATGAGTACTAATCGTAATTAATAAATTGCTGTAACTGCAAATCAAGCCAAACTAGATAGACGAAAATTGTATGATAATTAGCACTGTAATTGGCATATAATCAATTATAGGAAGGTACTCTTGTGGCAACTCTTGTAATAAAATTGTATTGTACAATTGACTTAAGTTAATGATTTAAATTATATTTTCTAAATAGCAGTGTTAAAAAAAATTATGTCTACTTTGTTATACATTTAAACTCGAATTTTTATCCCATCTAATAAATATAATTCCAATTTTATTGGAAGTGTTTCTCGTAAAATATGCAGGTGCTAATTAACTTTTTGCAAATAATGATTTTATATTATTTCATTATATATCTATATATATTATATCTACATAAAATAATTTTTATCAGAAATATATTTGAAAAAAGGATATATTCGTAGAAACGATTAAATTTCGTAGAAAACAGAAAAAGTGTTTTTTCCCAGGAGATACTGTAACATTGTAATAAATATACGCAAAGTATTAATGTACGTAAATTTTGTTTAAGATTTGGGGGATATTGCGCCATAGATTATTTTATCAATGCTTTTTTTATAATTATATTATTAAAAAATGCCGCCTATAATTAAAATTATGTACTGTCAGAAACACAAAAAATTTGATTGAGACAGCCACTTTCTTACGATTACTCGATTCTGATATGATTAGGCATTCCGGATCTTAAAAATCCAACGTATAATTATTAAGATTATAATCTGAATATTGTATATACAACTAATCATTAACATCATTTAAATAAATAGTGCTATGATAATGATATCGATACTTACGCTTAATATCAAGTATAATAGCTTTATTATCGTTGTTGATTTGTATGTGCTAAATTAATATTAGGCATTAAATTATGTTTTGTTCTTTGCAAATAAAAGTTTTTTTATACCCTGTATATGATTATATATAATATATTGATTTGTATCGAGAAATATAAAAATACATTTAAAAAATGCCTAATGTTCGGCATTCTATGGAGCAACACAAGTGAAGTGTATAAAGAAAATATACATATAGATAAGAGATATCCACTTTTATTGACTTTCCAAATCGCCAGTAGAAAAATATCAAAAGTTTAAGTATTTTTTATTATTTTTTACGTCCAATAACGGACTTTTTGTTGCATAACTTGTATTATAAAAAACTTATTTCTGTAGTAAGATATATACATAATGGTCAAAACTTCTGTCGTCAGAAAGTTTGTATTTAATGATAGATAAAAATCGATTTCTACGACATGTGAAAAATTAATATTTCGTATAAATTTTTCTTATACTAATGCAATCTTATTTACAAGGCCATATTTTATGAAAGGCGCGATTCTCGTAAAACAGAAAAAAAATTATTTTCATAACTTATAAATACAGCATATATATATATATATATATATATATATATATATATATGTGCTGTATTTATAAGTTATGAAAATAATTTATATATATATATATATATATATATATATATATGTGCTCTATAATGTTAGTTAATTTAATATACAATGTACACATATATAAATACGTTCTCTTAACAAAATTCAAAATTGTTATTTAAAATTATTGCGATGCAACGAGACTTATATGCGTTCTTTTAAAATACAACAATATCCAATTTTGTGTCAGTAACAGTCTTCGTATATAAAATTAAATCTCAGTATCTTCTAAAATAAAAATCCATATAAAATTCCTATTAATTTTAGCTCTTATATAATTCCGTATCTTATAATGCAAAAGTGTATATCTATGATTTTATTTTGTTTTGTTGTTGAGATCGCCTGGCTTTTATTCGTGATTGCAATGTAAGCAGTAGACCTGCGAGAACGTCGTGATTCGGTAACTTTTTCGCGAACAACAAACGCTTGACTGAATCATCATAAGTCAAAAGAGCCACCATATTTTGCAATAGAAATCCTTGACAGTATTCTAAGAGCTGTGCCGCGTTATATACCTGTAAATTGAATTATACGATTGATTATTAAATGATAATCTAAAATACGCAATTATGATGAGAATATATGTTATAAAAATATACCTTTGCGTGAATATACATAGAAACAATATTGTCAAGATCCACCATCGTGGAACACTGTGCTTCACAGTATCTGAGCAAGCCGTCGAGTTGAAAGAAATTGGCTGCTGCCATTAATTCCAGTACATCACTTTGATTAACTTCCAAAGTGGCGCAACCGCCATGATAAAGAAATTCCATAACCATCTGAAAATCGAAATATTTTTCTAAGGACGATCAATTTAGCTTGCCTTTAATTTTTAATTATTTCGAATGTATAAATTATTAAAATATCATTGAATAGGAGATAATATCAATGTGAAATATATATATATAAATAATAACAACAATTGCATACCTGGAATATGTGATATCTTATATCATTAATTTGCACAATAGGAGGATTGCCTTCGCATAGTTTGGAGCTTAACATATTCCTAAATCTCGGGGAAGATGTAACCAGTACGATTTTATGACCGTAGAAAACGCGACCTTCGACTCTAAATTGCACGTCGCTTAATTCTGGATTATTCACAAATTTCGGATCAATTCTTGATCCACTCGAAAGTGTAGTATCTCTAATCGGCTTGATCGGCTCCCATCCGAAACACGTGCAAAATATATCAGCAAGCAAGAGCGTCGTGCCTTCCTTCTGTAAAAATTATACAAACCGTACATCTTATGTAAACAACATTAGTGCAATTTTCTTTAATAAATTGCATTAATTTATTTACAATGATTTATAAAAAATCTGGAAATCTGGAAATAATATTTATGAATATATGATTTACCTTACTGTATCTAAAAATATTGAATAAAAGTGGTAAACACTCCTGCACGAATTGAGTAGAATAATCGTCCGGGCAGACTTGAAGAAAATCTTGAAGTAGTTGATCTATAACCGAATCCAGTCGCATTTCATGAGCTGTCGCGAGACTGTGCATCCAGCAATGTAACGTCCAGCCTACTTTTAGCCCACGAAGTTCCATAGTAATATCTGTTAATCATAGTAAAAATCGTAATTATATAAAACAGAAATTAATGTATTTTATTGTAATGTATAATTTATACGCATAAGAATTTTATTATATTCTTACCTAAATGATTGCTTTCCGCGCTGTGATACATCGCTTCCTGTAGCGCCTTCGTTTGTATCTTATTGAATACTGGTTCCTTGCCTTCTCTGCGAGCTCCTCTTCCTTCGGCAGTCTGCTGTTGAGAATTATTACCGGCGTTACCTTCCGCTAATATCTCTTCCAAAGATAATATCTCTTTCTCTCCACGCTTGGCCGAGAAATTGAGAGGATGCGATAGCAATTGATGAAGACAGCTTCTCTGACCATGCGCTGTAGCCACTGAGATTGCGCTATTTATCGAATATAAAATTTAAAATTAGTTCATTCTATCTATGTGCATTCTGATCTGATCTATTTTGATATCGATGATATGTTAGTTAATATTACAAAGTTTTATAGTGATATACAATAAATTGCAGCTCACTGTTTAACAACAATTGATCGCGATAATAATTAATAAAATATTAAATCTTACCTGTAACAGCCACGTTGCACGGAACCCGAGTAGGAGAACGAATCCTTGATCAGGGTGGATAGAAAAGGCTGCGCCCCGTGTGCCAAGAGTAGAGCTACCATCTCGTTGTTACCCGATGCCGTGGCCGCTTGCAGAGGCGTGACCGTGCACTTATCCTCGCTGAGTTTCGCGCCGCCTTCCACCGCGGCACCTCTCTCCAGCAATATTCTGGCAATGTTGCAATGGCCCAACAGAGCTGTGTAAGTCAAAGCGGTCCAGTGTTGCGTCTCCGCGTTGAAGGCGGTCTGCGCGTAACACATGCCGCTGGGGATAGGTCCTCCGCCAGGACCGTTGGGACTGTTAGACGCTACGTTCGCGTTCGGCGTTTTACTGGGCGTCATCATTGCCGACTGATTGTTCGGACTTCTAACGTTCGATACCCCGGACGTTTGTGGTATCTTGGCAGGTGTGTTCGACGACGAGCTCGTCGTGGGCGGTGGGCTTTCAATATTCAAGTCCGCCCCGGCGTCCAGTAGAGCCATCACAGCTGATTCATCGCCGTTGATGCACGCTAACATCAGAGCCGTGAATCCGGCGTCATTCACCGTGTTGATCTTTGTTGAAGGCAGCAACGGCATTGCCTGGGCTATGAGATCCGTGCGTCCGCTGGTCAACATCTTGAAGGCCATGTCCAGCGTCAGCAATCGAACGTACTCGGCATCGTCGATGCGCTTCGAACATACTGCGATCTCCTCGGAGCTGCGTATATCATACAAAAGCAAACTTTAACAAGTTGTCTCATAAAGTATTAGAAATCTTAAGGTAAAGATTACCGTAAAATTGAAATAAATCTGAATATCTAAATCTTTTGAAATTACATGCTAAAGTAACTTTGTTTCGAGTTGCATTCTGACTGACCTTATCGGTCGAACGGGACAATCTACGCCAGGCAACAATAGTCGGGCAGCTTGATTAATGTCATCTTGATCCATGACCAGACCGTGTCTGTGCTCGGCATGCGCTGCAGCTACCCGCAGCCATTCTACTAACGGTGGCAGCACTACGTAAGCTCGTTCGTATGCTAATTCCTGTATTCCGGATCCGCGTTCGCCGTGTTCCAGCTTAAATATTTGGATCAGGTCAACAACACAAACTACGTTTAAAATTACTTTAAATACAATGTCTTTTAATTTTATACGTATAGTAATAATGATTAATTGTCGAAAAATCAATACACTATTTTCATTCAAGTCCCAAGATAAATTCCATACCTGCGAGCATCTCATGAAATAAAATAGGGCATATAACGCTCTCGTTGTCAGCGGTATGGGACAGCGTCCCGCTTGCGCTACCTTGGAAATCAAATCTATCAATTCTGACATCGATCCTACGCATGTCGTAAGCAACGACGGTTCCAGTGCTGTTTGAGCTACGTCCCGCCCGCTGCGCGACGACGACGACGACGAGTTCAAAGAACTTACACTTGCCCAACGAGGCATCGCGAGAGCGCCTGAAAAAGTAAAAGGTATTTCGATTCGACGCGTAATGCAATCAGCGTAAATTAATAAGATATCCACAATGCACTGTATAAACAACATTAGTACTATTATACATTTCTAAACATTTTTAAACGCTAAGTCCTTGTAGTTACATACATTTTTTTAATCTTCCACCAAATATTACAATTATTTTATAATGTAAAAAAAAATTAAATGGATAAAATCGAAATTAAATTTAAAACAAAAATTAAAATCAGATAAAAATCTGCATACAAAATTGAAATCGAATAAAAATCTACATTGAGAATTACTTAAATTTTACTTTTCATGATAAAAAAAATAAGATTACGGACCTGATGCCGTTCGACCGGCATTGAGATGCGCGTACGGTTGTAACAGGCCCCATAAGTCACCGCTGTTGGCTATTGCGTGCTCCAGCATTGTCGCCGTGAGGGTCGTATGCGGTTCGGTCGGCACGCACTGTAGCAGTATCTCCTCCAGGAGATTCTCGATCCCGGCCGTCAGATATATCGCGGCATACTCGTGAATCATCCGTCCCAGTCTCACGTCGGACATCCAACGTAAGAAACGTCCGACTGGCAATTGCAGTCCCGAACGGGATGCCTTCGATTGTTTCAGCTGATCACCAGATACAGCGAACATCGCGGCAGCTCGAAGGCAAGCCTTTAAAACAAGGCGGACATCAAACGACTATATTTAGCGTTAAGTGCGTTCATCGCGATTAGATTATCATCAGTTAGTACACCAGAACGTATTGCTCTAGTTTATCGGAATATTAGCAACAGAATATTATTTGATATCATGTAACTGAAGATAATCCTACGTACCTTGGTGCAAGAATCCGCCAGAGCCGGACAGAGTACGATTTTAAAGGCGCTGTACACTTCGTGCTTGCTACAGAGACCTATGGGCTTCGCCAATCTCTGAGTCTCGCGGCCGATCCTGACTAGCGCGCGTTGCAGGAGGTAGGAAAGCCGCGGGATCGTCTCCATCGAGACTTGCTCCATGTGCTCCCTTGTGCGGCCGTTTTGAAGTACACGTAGCACGTCGTGATGAGTCCACGGTAGCTGCTGCAGTTCCACCAGACGATTGTGAGAGTCCACCCAGACGAACTCATCGGCGCTCGTCACGTTTGTGTTGATCGTCTCCAGACTGGAGTGTCGCATCAGCCTCCTCACTGCCGGCTCCGAGCTCTCCGAGCCGCTCAGCGAGGAGTATGTAGACGAAGACTTGTGCGAGCGCATCGTCAGCTGTTGGATCGCCAGCTTTATGTCCTCCAAACCAGAACCCGACCATGGTACCTGCAGCTGCAAACGAAACAGAACGCTGAAAATGGATTTCCGGAAATTGAATAATACGAATTTTCGTATTAAAGAATCGATCGATTTTAATTGAGATGTGACTGGATCCCCATTAAATTTTACAAGAACAAAGATTAATATTGATTAATATTTACTAAAGTATTTATAGCATTAACGTTTACTTAGATTTTAATTAAAGTCATGGAAATATTGGTTCATTAATTCAGTTTCATTTTCTAAAGATATTTAAAAAAAAAAAAAAAAAAAAAATCATTCGTCAAATCTCAGTTCATTTGAATTAGAATCTGTAAGGAGGGCTCTAAAATTTGGATCATGTGAAACCTTAGCGGGAGTAGCTCGGTGCCGATTGCGACTCTGGCCGGATCGGCTCCTGCCGTTTCTCTGAGTAACCGACGCCGAGAGTCGATCGTCTTCGGGAACAGAATTCAGTTGCTGCGGACTATGAGTCCTATGATGACGATGCGGTGGCGAACTGCTGCTCGTGTGGCCACCAGTATCCGACATGCTCGCGTGTCCGGACGATCGATTCTCATCGGAGGAGCTGTTGCCGGTGCATTCCGGCCGCCTCTGCAAGAATCGGTAATCTTTTACGACGAGCGTCGCGGCATTTTTCGATTTCAATTCTTCGCAATTTTTTGCATGTAAAATATTTATAAGAAATCAGACAAACGTTAGAGAAATTAGATATACCCGTGGAACTTTGCCCTGTAGATAAATTGACATATTTTTATATACCTGAAGCGCACGGAGTTCGTGCAAACTGAGATGATGATGCTGGGAGTGACGTGGATGCTGTGGAGTCGGTGTAGGTGCTACGCTGTCCGTATCCCTTTCCGGTATCATATGGACCATATCGTGAACCCCGTTTTTAGGGGTATTTTCAGTGAAATCCTTAGAGTACGAGGGGCAATAAATCTCGCGATTGTTACCACCGCCCGGTCTGCAAAAGAATTTTTATCTTGGTTCGTCAAATAATATCCTCTTATTTAATTGCTCCTCATATTATCTATGTCATATTATCATTATGTTTTAAGAGTAAAAATTAACGACATAAACTGATTCTCTTGGCAGAGCTTATTTTTAGAATTTCAGGCTTAATTAGTAAAAAAAAAGTTAGAAAATTTTAAAAAGAAGCTGTTAAAGATTTTTTTTTACAGGAAGATCGATCACGGGTTTGAAAGAAGTATACGCTCGCAGTAACTCGTGGCTACATAGTTTAAAATTCTCGCTCAGTATAGACGGGTTTCTCTACCCGAACGACCATTAAATGATACCCGATATTCTGTTGGATAGGTCGGCGCCTCGTTAATTGTCGCAAGAATAATTCTAGCGGCTCGCTTATACGAACGATCGCCTTGCACCGTCTTATCGGAGACCTCTTTCCCCTTG